>NW_024746695.1:0-13266 GCF_018991925.1 Homarus americanus | reverse complement strand
TCGATCAGGAGCATTTGTTATACTCGACCAGGGGACTTTGTTATTCTCGATCAGGGGCCTTTGTTATACTCGATCAAGGGGCATTGTTATACTCGATCTGGGAACTTTGTTATCCTCGATCAGGGGCCTTTGTTATAATCGTGCAGGGGACTTTGTTACACTCGATCAGGTGACTTTTTTCTCCTCGATCAGGGGACTTTGTAATTCTCGATCAGGGGACTTTGTTATATTCGATGAGGGGTCTTTGTTATACTCGACCATGGGACTTTGTTATACTCGATGAGGAGCCTTTGTTATACTCGATCAAGGGCCCTTGTTATACCCGATCAGGGGACTTTGTTATACTCGATGAGGGGACTTTGTTATACTCGATCAGGGTACTCTGTAATACTCGATCAGGGGACTTTGTTATACTCGATTAGGGGCCTTTGTTATACTCGATCAGGGGACTTTGTTATATTCGATAAGGGGACTTTGTTATACTGGATCATGGGACTTTGTTATACTCGATGAGGGGCCTTTGTTATACTTGATGAGGGTTCTCTGTTATACTCGATCAAGGGACTCTGTAATACTCGATCCAGGGGACTTTGTTATACTCGATCAGTGGCCTTTGTTATACTCTTTTGGAGGCCTTTGTTATACTCGATCAGGGGACTTTGTTAAACTCGTACAACGGCCTTTGTTATTCTCGATGAGAGGACTTTGTTAAACTCGATGAGGAGACTTTGTTATACTCGATCAGGGGAGTTCTTTATACTCGATCAGGGAACTTTGTTTTACTCGATCACGGGGCTTTGTTATACTCGATCAGGGGACATTGTTATACTCGATCAGGGGACTTTGTTATACCCCATCAGGGGGCTTTGTTATACTCGATCAGGGGACTTTGTTATACCCGATGAGGGGGCTTTGTTTTACTCGATAAGGAAACTTTGTTATACTCGATCAGTAGCCTCTGTTATAATCGTGCAGGGGACTTTGTTACACTCGATTAGGGGACTTTGTTATACTCGATGAGGGGCCATTGTAATTCTCGATTATTGGACTTTGTTAAACTCGATGAGGAGACTTTGTTATACTCGATGAGGGGCCTTTGTAATTCTCGATTATTGGACTTTGTTAAACTCGATGAGGAGACTTTGTTATACTCGATCAGGGGAGTTTGTTATACTCGATCAGGGGACTTTGTTTTACTCGATCAGGGGGCTTTGTTATACTCGATCAGGGGACTTTGTTAAACTCGATCAGTGGCCTTTGTTATACTCGATCAGGGGCATTTGTTATACTCGATCAGGGGACTTTGTTATACTCGGTCAGGGGTTTTTGTTATACTCGATCAGGGGCCGTTGTTATACTTGATCAGGGGGCTTTGTTATACTCGATCAGGGGACTTTGTTATTCTCGATCAGGGGGACTTTGTTATACTCGATCAGGGGCTGTTATACTCGATCGAGGAACTTGTTATATACTCGATCAGAGACCTTTGTTATACTCGATGAGGGCTGTAATTCTCGATTATTGGACTTTGTTAAGCTCGATGAGGAAGACTTTGTTATACTCGATCAGGAGTTTTATTTACTCCACTCGATCAGGGGACTTTGTTTTTACACGATTAGGGGAACTTTGTTATACTCGATCAGGGGACTTTGTTATACTCGATCAGAGACGCTGTTATACTCGATCCCTGGGGGCATTGTTATACTCGATCAGGGGACTTTGTTATACTCGGCAGGGGTGTTGTTGTACTCGATCAGGGGCCGTTGTTATACTTGATCAGGGGCTTTGTTATACTCGATCAGGGACTTTGTTATTCTCGATCAGAAAT
The DNA here is from genome assembly GCF_018991925.1 of Homarus americanus. Classification (NCBI taxonomy): domain Eukaryota; kingdom Metazoa; phylum Arthropoda; class Malacostraca; order Decapoda; family Nephropidae; genus Homarus; species Homarus americanus. Next base: position 11,438 of record NW_024746695.1, on the reverse strand, counting down.
TTGTTATTCCTCGATCAGGGGCTTTGTTATACTCGATCAGGGAACTTTGTTATATACTCGATCAGGGGCGCTGTTATACTCGACCTGCAGGGGACTTTGTTATACTCGATCAGGGGCTTTTGTTATACTTGATGAGGGGGCTTTGTTATACTCGATCAGTGGCCTTTGTTATACTCTTTTAGAGGCCTTTGTTGTACTCGAACAGGGGCCTTTGTTAAACTCGATCAAAGGCCTTTGTTATTCTCGATTTGAGGACTTTGTTAAACTCGATGAGGAGACTTTGTTATACTCGATCAGGGGAGTTTGTTATACTCGATCAGGGGACTTTGTTTTACTCGATAAGGGGGCTTTGTTATACTCGATCAGGGGACTTTGTTATACTCGATCAGGGGCCTTTGTTATACTCGATCAGGGGACTTTGTTCTCCTCGATCAGGGGACTTTGTAATACTCGAGCAGGGGACTTTGTTATATTCGATGAGGGGACTTTGTTATATTCGACCATGGGACTTTATTATACTCGATGAGGAGCCATTGTTATACTCGATCAGGGGCCCTTGTTATACCCGATCAGGGGACTTTGTTATACTCGATGAGGGGACTTTGTTATACTCGATCAGGGGACTCTGTAATACTCGATCAGGGGACTTTGTTATACTCGATCAGGGGACTTTGTTAATCTCGATCAAAGGCCTTTGTTATTCTCGATTTGAGGACTTTGTTAAACTCGATGAGGAGACTTTGTTATACTCGATGAGGGGAGTTTGTTACACTCGATCAGGGGACTTTGTTATACTCGATCAGGGGCCTTTTTTATACTCGATCCGGGGCCTTTGTTATACTCGATTAGGGGACTTTGTTATACTCGACCAGGGGTCATTGTTATACTCGATCAGGGGCCTTTGTTATACCTGATGAGGGGCTTTGTTATACTCGATCAGGGGACTTTGTTATTCTCGATGAGGGGGACTTTGTTATACTCGATCAGGGGGCTTTGTTATACTCGATCAGGGAACTTTGTTATACTCAATCAGGGGCCTTTGTTATACTCGTTCAGGCGCCTTTGTTATATTCGATCAGGGGCCTTTGTTATACTCGTCCAGGGAACTTTGTTATACTCGATCAGGGGCCTTTGTTAAACTCGATGAGGGGCCTTTGTTATACTCAATCAGAGGACTTTGTTATACTCGATCAGGGGACTTTGTTATACTCGATCAGGGGGCTTTGTTTCAGTCGTTCAGGGGACTTTGTTATACTCGATCAGGGGGCTTTGTTTTACTCGATCAGGGGACTTTGTTATACTCGATCAGGTTACTTTGTTATACTCGATCAGGGGACTTTGTTATATTCGATGAGGGGACTCTGTTATACTCGCTCAGGGGACTCTGTAATACTCGATGAGGGGACTTTGTTATACTTGACCAGGGGTCTTTCTTATACTAGATCAGGGGCTTTTGTTATACTTGATGAGGGGGCTTTGTTATACTCGATCAGTGGCCTTTGTTATACTCTTTTACAGGCCTTTGTTATAGTCGAACAGGGGCGTTTGTTAAACTCGATCAAAGGCCTTTGTTATTCTCGATTTGAGGACTTTGTTAAACTCGATGAGGAGTCTTTGTTATACTCGATCAGGGGAGTTTGTTATACTCGATCAGGGGACATTGTTTTACTCGATCAGGGGGCTTTGTTATACTCGATTAGGGGACTTTGTTATACTCGATCAGGGGCTCTTTGTTATACTCGATCAGGGGCCTTTGTTATACACGATTAGGGGCCGTTGTTATACTTGATGAGGGGGCTTTGTTATACTCGATCAGGGGCCTTTGTTATACTTGATGAGGGGGCTTTGTTATACTCGATCAGGGGACTTTGTAATTCTCGAACAGGGGGACTTTGTTATAATCGATCAGGGGACTCAGCAATACTCGATCAGGGGACTTTGTTATACTAGATTAGGGGCCTTTGTTATACTCAATCAGGGGACTTTGTTATATTCGATAAGGGGACTTTTTTATACTGGATCATGGGACTTTGTTACACTCGATCAGTGGCCTTTGTTATACTCTTTTAGAGGCCTTTATTATACTCAGACAGGGGCCTTTGTTAAACTCGATCAAAGGCCTTTGTTATTCTCGATTAGAGGACTTTGTTAAACTCGATGAGGAGACTTTGTTATTCTCGATCAGGAAACTTTGTTATACTCGATCAGTAGCCTCTGTTATAATCGTGCAGGGGACTTTGTTACACTCGATCAGGGGACTTTGTTATACTCGATGAGGGGCCTTTGTAATTCTCGATTATTGGACTTTGTTAAACTCGATGAGGAGACTTTGTTATACTCGATCAGGGGAGTTTGTTATACTCGATCAGGGGACTTTGTTTTACTCGATCAGGGGGCTTTGTTATACTCGATCAGGGGACTTTGTTATACTCGATCAGGGGCCTTTGTTATACTCGATCAGGGGCATTTGTTATACTCGATCAGGGGACTTTGCTATACTCGGCCAAGGGTGTTTGTTATACTCGATCAGGGGCCGTTGTTATACTTGATCAGGGGGCTTTGTTAAACTCGATCAGGGGACTTTGTTATTCTCGATCAGGGGGACTTTGTTATACTCGATCAGGGGGCTTTGTTATACTCGATCAGGGAACTTTGTTATACTCGATCAGGGGCCTTTGTTATACTCGACCTGGGGACTTTGTTATACTCGATCAGGTGCTTTTGTTAAACTTGATGAGGGGGCTTTATTATAATCGATCAGTGGCCTTTGTTATACTCTTTTAGAGGCCTTTTTATACTCGATCAGGGGCCTTTGTTATACTCGATCAGGGGACTTTGTTATATTCGATGAGGGGACTTTGTTATATTCGACCATGGGACTTTGTTATACTCGATGAGGAGCCTTTGTTATACTCGATCAGGGGCCCTTGTTATACCCGATCAGGGGACTTTGTTATACTCGATGAGGGTACTTTGTTATACTCAATCAGGGGACTCTGTAATACTCGATCAGGGGACTTTGTTATACTCGATCTGGGGCCTTTGTTATACTCGATCAAGGGACTTTGTTATATTCGATAAGGGGACTTTGTTATACTGGATCATGGGACTTTGTTATACTCGATGAGGGGCCTTTGTTATACTCGATGAGGGGACTCTGTTATACTCGATCAGGGGACTCTGTAATACTCGATCAGGGGACTTTGTTATACTCGATCAGTGGCCTTTGCTATACTCTTTTAGAGGCCTTTGTTATACTCGAACAGGGGCCTTTGTTAAACTCGATCAAAGGCCTTTGTTATTCTCGATTAGAGGACTTTTTAAACTCGATGAGGAGACTTTGTTATACTCGATCAGGGGAGTTGTTATACTCGCTCAGGGGACATTGTTTTTACTCGATCAGGGGGCTTTGTTATACTCGATTAGGGGACTTTGTTATACTCGATCAGGGGCCTTTGTTATACTCGATCAGGGGCCTTTGTTATACACGATTAGGGGCCGATGTTATACTTGATGAGGGGGCTTTGTTATACTCGATCTGGGGCCTTTGTTATACTTGATGAGGGGGCTTTGTTATACTCGATCAGGGGACTTTGTTATTCTCGAACAGGGGGACTTTGTTATAATCGATCAAGGGACTCAGTAATACTCGATCAGGGGACTTTGTTATACTATATCAGGGGCCTTTGTTATACTCGATCAGGGGACTTTGTTATATTCGATAAGGGGACTTTTTTATACTGGATCATGGGACTTTGTTACACTCGATCAGTGGCCTTTGTTATACTCTTTTAGAGGCCTTTATTATACTCGAACAGGGGCCTTTGTTAAACTCGATCAAAGGCCTCTGTTATTCTCGATTAGAGGACTTTGTTAAACTCGATGAGGAGACTTTGTTATTCTCGATCAGGAAACTTTGTTATACTCGATCAGTAGCCTCTGTTATAATCGTGCAGGGGACTTTGTTACACTCGATCATGGGACTTTGTTATACTCGATGAGGGGCCTTTGTAATTCTCGATTATTGGACTTTGTTAAACTCGATGAGGAGACTTTGCTATACTCGATCAGGGGAGTTTGTTATACTCGATCAGGGGACTTTGTTTTACTCGATCAGGGGGCTTTGTTATACTCAATCAGGGGACTTTGTTATCTCGATCAGGGGCCTTTGTTATACTCGATCAGGGGCATTTGTTATACTCGATCACGGGACTTTGATATACTCGGCCAGGGGTGTTTGTTATACTCGATCAGGGGCCGTTGTTATACTTGATCAGGGGGCTTTGTTATACTCGATCAGGGGACTTTGTTATTCTCGATCAGGGGGAATTTGTTATACTCGATCAGGGGGCTTTGTTATACTCGATCAGGGAACTTTGTTATACTCGATCAGGGGCCTTTGTTATACTCGACCTGGGGACTTTGTTATACTCGATCAGGTGCTTTTGTTAAACTTGATGAGGGGGCTTTATTATACTCGATCAGTGGCCTTTGTTATACTCTTTTAGAGGCCTTTTTATACTCGATCAGGGGCCTTTGTTATACTCGATAAGGGGACTTTGTTCTCCTCGATCAGGGGACTTTGTAATACTCGATCAGGGGACTTTGTTATATTCGATGAGGGGACTTTGTTATATTCGACCATGGGACTTTGTTATACTCGATGAGGAGCCATTGTTATACTCGATCACGGGACTTTGTTATACTCGATGAGGGGACTTTGTTATACTCGATCAGGGGACTCTGTAATACTCGATCAGGGGACTTTGTTATACTCGATCAGGGGCCTTTGTTATACTCGATCAGGGGACTTTGTTCTCTCGATCAGGGGACTTTGTAATATTCGACTAGGGGGACTTTGTTATATCTGAAGGAGGGACTTGTTATATTCGGACCATGTGACTTTGTTATACTCGATGAGGAGTCTTTGTTATACTCGATCAGGGGCCCTTGTTATACCCGATCAGGGGACTTTGTTATACTCGATCAGGGGACTTTGTTATACTCGATCAGGGGACTCTGTAATAATCAATCAGGGGACTTTGTTATACTCGATCAGGGGCCTTTGTTATACTCGATCAGGGTACTTTGTTATATTCGATAAGGGGACTTTGTTATACTGGATCATGGGACTTTGTTATACTCGATGAGGGGCCTTTGTTATACTCGATGAGGGGACTCTGTTATACTCGATCAAGGGACTCTGTAATATTCGATCAGGGACTGTGTTATACTCGATCAGTGGCCTTTGTTATACTCTTTTAGAGGCCTTTGTTATACTCGAACAGGAGCCTTTGTTAAACTCGATCAAAGGCCTTTGCTATTCTTGATTAGAGGACTTTGTTAAACTCGATGAGGAGACTTTGTTATACTCGATCAGGGGAGTTCTTTATACTCGATCAGGGGACTTTGTTTTACTCGATCAGGGGGCTTTGTTATACTCGATCAGGGGACATTGTTATACTCGATGAGGGGCCTTTTTTATTCTCGATCAGGGGCCTTTGTTATACTCGGCCAGGGGTCTTTGTTATACTCATTCAGGGGCCTTTGTTATACTTGATCAGGGGGCTTTGTTATACTCGATCATCGGACTTTGTTATTCTCGATCAGGGGGACTTTGTTATACCCCATCACGGGCCTTTGTTATACTCGATCAGAGGACTTTGTTATACCCGATGAGGGGGCTTTGTTTTACTCGATAAGGAAACTTTGTTATACTCGATCAGTAGCCTCTGTTATAATCGTGCAGGGGACTTTGTTACACTCGATCAGGGGACTTTGTTATACTCGATGAGGGGCCTGTGTAATTCTCGATTATTGGACTTTGTTAAACTCGATGAGGAGACTTTGTTATACTCGATCAGGAGAGTTTGTTATACTCGATCAGGGGACTTTGTTTTACTCGATCAGGGGACTTTGTTTTACTCGATCAGGGGGCTTTGTTATACTCGATCAGGGGACTTTGTTATACTCGATCAGTGGCCTTTGTTATACTCGATCAGGGGCATTTGTTATACTCGATTAGGGGACTTTGTTATACTCGGCCAGGGGTGTTTGTTATACTCGATCAGGGGCCGTTGTTATACTTGATCAGGGGGCTTTGTTATACTCGATGAGGGGACTGTTTATTTCGATCAGGGGGACTTTCGCTTATACTCGGATCAGGGGCTTTGTTATACCGGGGATCAGAACTTTGTTATACCTGATCAGGGGCCTTTGTTATACTCGATGAGGCCTCGGTAATTCTCGATTATTGGACTTTATTAAACTCGATGAGGAGACTTTGTTATACTCGATCAGGGAGTTGTTATACTCGATCAGGGACTTTCTTTTACTCGATCAGGGGGCTTTTGTTATACCTCGATCAGGGGACTTTGCTATACTCGATCAGGGGCCTTTGGTACCGATCAAGGGCCTTTGTTATACTCGATCAGGGGACTTTGTTATATTCGATAAGGGTACTTTGTTATACTGGATCATGGGACTTTGTTATACTCTGAGGGGCCTTTGTTATACTCGATGAGGGGACTCTGTTATACTCGATCAAGGGACTCTGTAATACTCGATCAGGGAACTTTGTTATACAATACTCGTTCAGGCGCCTTTGTTATATTCGATCAGGGGCCTTTTTTATATTCGATCAGGGGCCTTTGTTATACTCGACCTGGGGACTTTGTTATACTCGATCAGGGGCTTTTGTTAAACTCGATCAGGGGCCTTTGTTATACTCAATCAGGGGACTTTGTTTTACTCGATCAGGAAACATTGTTATAATCGATGAGGAGCCTCTGTTATAATCGTTCAGGGGAATTTGTTATACTCGATCAGTGGCCTTTGTTATATTCGATAAGGGGACTCTGTTATACTCGATTAGGTGACTGTAATACTCGATCAGGGGACTTTGTTATACTCGATCAGTGGCCTTTGTTATAATCTTTTAGAGACCTTTGTTATATTCGAACAGGGGCCTTTGTTAAACTCAATCAAAGGCCTTTGTTATTTTCGATTTGAGGACTTTGTTAAACTCGATGAGGAGACTTTGTTATACTCGATGAGGGGAGTTTGATATACTCGCTCAGGGGACTTTGTTTTACTCGTTCAGGGGGCTTTGTTATACTCGATCAGGGGACTTTGTTATTCTCGATCAGGGGGACTTTGTTATACCCCATCAGGGGGCTTTGTTATACTCGATCAGGGGACTTTGTTATACCCGATGAGGGGGCTTTGTTTTACTCGATCAGGAAACTTTGTTATACTCGATCAGTAGCCTTTGTTATAATCGTGCAGGGGACTTTGTTACACTCGATCAGGGGACTTTGTTATATTCGATGAGGGGCCTTTGTAATTCTCGATTATTCGACTTTGTTAAACTCGATGAGGAGACTTTGTTATACTCGATTAGGGGAGTTTGTTATACTCGATCAGGGGACTTTGTTTTACTCGATCAGGGGGCTTTGTTATACTCGATCAGGGGACTTTGTTATACTCGATCTGTGGCCTTTGTTATACTCGATCAGGGGCATTTGTTATACTCGATCAGGGGACTTTGTTATACTCGGCCAGGGGTGTTTGTTATACTCGATTAGGGGCCGTTGTTATACTTGATCAGGGGGCTTTGTTTTACTCGATGAGGGGACTTTGTTATTCTCGATCAGGGGGACTTTGTTATACTCGATCAGGGGGCTTTGTTATACTCGATCAGGGAACTTTGTTATACTCGATCAGGGGCCTTTGTTATACTCGACCTGGGGACTTTGTTATACGCGATCAGGGGCTTTTGTTATACTTGATGAGGGGGCTTTGTTATACTCGATCAGTGGCCTTTGTTATACTCTTTTAGAGGCCTTTGTTATACTCGAACAGGGGCCTTTGTTAAACTCGATCAAAGGCCTTTGTTATTCTCGATTTGAGGACTTTGTTAAACTCCATGAGGAGACTTTGTTATACTCGATCAGGGGAGTTTGTTATACTCGATCAGGGGACTTTGTTTTACTCGATCAGGGGGCTTTGTTATACTCGATCAGGGGACTTTGTTATACTCGATGAGGGGCCTTTGTTATACTCGATCAGGGGACTTTGTTCTCCTCGATCAGGGGACTTTTAATACTCGATCATAATTGATCAGGGCCCTTGTTAAACCTGATCAGGGACTTTATATATCTGGATATGACTCGGTTATACTGGATCATGGGACTTTGTTATAATTCTCGATGAGGGCCTTGTTATACTCGATGAGGGGCCCTTTGTTATACCTGCTGGATCAGTCTTGTTATACCCGGATCAGGACTTTTGTTATACTCGATGAGGGGGCTTTGTTATACTCAATCAGTGGCCTTTGTTATACTCTTTTAGAGGCCTTTTTATACTCGATCTGGGGCCTTTGTTATACTCGATCAGGGGACTTTGTTCTCCTCGATCAAGGGACTTTGTAATACTCGATCAGGGGACTTTGTTATATTCGATGAGGGGACTTTGTTATATTCGACCATGGGACTTTGTTATACTCGATGAGGGGCCATTGTTATACTCGATCAGGGGCCCTTGTTATACCCGATCAGGGGACGTTGTTATACTCGATGAGGGGACTTTGTTATACTCGATCAGGGGACTCGGTAATACTCGATCAGGGGACTTTGTTATACTCGATCAGGGGCCTTTGTTATACTCGATCAGGGGACTTTTGTAATACTCGGATCAGGGACTTTGTTATATCTGGATGAGGACTTTTGTTATATTCGACCATGGGACTTTGTTATACTCGATGAGGAGCCTTTGTTATACTCGATCAGGGGCCCTTGTTATACTCGATCAGGGGACTTTGTTATACTCGATGAGGGGACTTTGTTATACTCTATCAGTGGCCTTTGTTATACTCTTTTAGAGGCCTTTGTTATACTCGAACAGGGGCCTTTGTTAAACTCGATCAAAGGCCTTTGTTATTCTCGATTAGAGGACTTTGTTAAACTCGATGAGGAGACTTTGTTATACTCGATCAGGGGAGTTCTTTATACTCGATCAGGGGACTTTGTTTTACTCGATCATGGGGCTTTGTTATACTCGATCAGGGCACTTTGTTATACTCGATCAGAGGACTTTGTTATACTCGACCAGGGGTCTTTGTAATACTCGCTCAGGGGACTTTGTTATATTCGATGAGGGGACTTTGTTATATTCGACCATGGGACTTTGTTATACTCGATGAGGAGCCATTGTTATACTCGATCAGGGGCCCTTGTTATACCCGATCAGGGGACTTTGTTATACTCGATGAGGGGACTTTGTTATACTCGATCAGGGGACTCTGTAATACTCGATCAGGGACTTGCTATACCTGATCAGGGGACTATGTTATACTCGAACAGGGGACCTTGTTATACTCGATCAGGGGACTTTGTTATACTCGATCAGGGGATTTTGTTATATTCGATGAGGGACTTTGTTAGTTTTGATGAGGGGACTTTTTTATACTCGATCATGGGACTTTGTTATACTCGATGAGGGGCCTTTGTTATACTCGATCAGGGGCCTTTGTTATACCCGATTAGGGGACTTTGTTATAATCGATCAGAGGACTTTGTTATACCTGATCAGGGACTCCTTGTAATACTTCCGGGATCAGGGATTCCTGTTATACCTGGATCAGGGCCTTGTTATACTCCGATCAGGGACTTTTGTTATATCTGATAAGGGACCGTTATACCGATCAAGTGGGACTTTGTTATACTCGATGAGGGGCCTTTGTTATACTCGATGAGGGGACTCTGTTATACTAGATCAAGGGACTCTGTAATACTCGATCAGGGGACTGTGTTATACTCGATCAGTGGCCTTTGTTATACTCTTTTAGAGGCCTTTGTTATACTCGAACAGGGGCCTTTGTTAAACTCGATCAAAGGCCTTTGTTATTCTCGATTAGAGGACTTTGTAAAACTCGATGAGGAGACTTTGTTTTACTCGATCAGGGGAGTTCTATATACTCGATCAGGGGACTTTGTTTTACTCGATCATGGGGCTTTGTTATACTCGATCAGGGCACTATGTTATACTCGATCAGGGGCCTTTGTTATACTCCATCAGGGGCCTTTGTTATACTCGATCAGGGGACTTTGTTTTACTCGGCCAGGGGTCTTTGTTATACTCATTTTGGGGCCTTTGTTATACTTGATCAGGGGGCTTTGTTATACTCAATCAGGGGACTTTGTTATTCTCGATCAGGGGGACTTTGTTATACCCCATCAGGGGGCTTTGTCATTCTCGATCAGGGGACATTGTTTTCCTCGATCAGGGGGCTTTGTTATACTCGATCAGGGGAGTTTGTTTTACTCGATCAGGGGGCTTTGTTATACTCGATCAGGGGACTTTGTTATACACGATCAGGGGCCTTTTTTATACTCGATCAGGGGCCTTTGTTATACTCGATTAGGGAACTTTGTTATACTCGACCAGGGGTCTTTGTTATACTCGATCAGGGGCCTTTGTTATACTTGATGAGGGGGCTTTGTTATACTCGATCATGGGAATTTGTTATTCTCGATGAGGGGTACTTTGTTTTACTCGATCAGGGGGCTTTGTTATACTCGATCAGGGAACTTTGTTATACTCGATCAGGGGCCTTTGTTATACTCGTTCAGGCGCCTTTGTTATATTCGATCAGGGGCATTTGTTATACTCGACCAGGGGACTTTGTTATACTCGATAAGGGGCCTTTGTTAAACTCGATCAGGGGCCTTTGTTATACTCGATCAAGGGGCATTGTTATACTCGATCTGGGAACTTTGTTATACTCGATCAGGGGCCTTTGTTATAATCGTGCAGGGGACTTTGTTACACTCGATCAGGTGACTTTGTTCTCCTCGATCAGGGGACTTTGTAATTCTCGATCAGGGGACTTTGTTATATTCGATGAGGGGTCTTTGTTATACTCGACCATGGGACTTTGTTATACTCGATGAGGAGCCTTTGTTATACTCGATCAAGGGCCCTTGTTATACCCGATCAGGGGACTTTGTTATACTCGATGAGGGGACTTTGTTATACTCGATCAGGGGACTCTGTATTACTCGATCAGGGGACTTTGTTATACTCGATTAGGGGCCTTTGTTATACTCGATCAGGGGACTTTGTTATATTCGATAAGGGGACTTTGTTATACTGGATCATGGGACTTTGTTATACTCGATGAGGGGCCTTTGTTATACTTGATGAGGGGACTCTCTTATACTCGATCAAGGGACTCTGTAATACTCGATCCAGGGGACTTTGTTATACTCGATCAGTGGCCTTTGTTATACTCTTTTGGAGGCCTTTGTTATACTCGATTAGGGGACTTTGTTAAACTCGTACAACGGCCTTTGTTATTCTCGATTAGAGGACTTTGTTAAACTCGATGAGGAGACTTTGTTATACTCGATCAGGGGAGTTCTTTATACTCGATCAGG
>NW_024746694.1:0-18660 GCF_018991925.1 Homarus americanus | reverse complement strand
TGGCCGTCTTGTTATTTTGACCTCAATTTTGCTGTTACTCAGAATCCAGTATGACGCATCATCCAGCTATGATAATAATGATGAGTTATTAGGGATGTCACCTAGGCTGGTGAGTTTGATGATTAACGATCTGATGACGGGGATGTCAAGAGGTGTCGTTCAAGCACTTGCACATGTGAAGGGCTCTCATCTACTGTGGAGGGCGGTGGCAGCGTCTTTCCAAGTTATGCTTGTCTACCTTTATTTGTAATAGGCTAACTCGAAAGTATTGACACCTTCTCGTGGTGCCTCTGCTATGATTAGAGTAATCGGAATTTCAGGTGAGGGGTCGATTTAGCACTTTTTCAAGTTTTTCTTAAGACTTTACCTTATACCTTTTCAATTGTCCTCCGCGCATGCTTCACTATCTGTATGATTCTCGTAGAGTAGCTGTTTTGCAGTCTACCGTCGTCCATGCAAGTAACATGGCCCGTCCAACGAGTTGTCTGCGATACGGCACCCCTGATGCCCTGCCAGCTCAGGTCAGCAAGAACACTGGTGACGAGTTCTTCTTTGTTCTCAGCTAATCCTGGAGATGGAACATAGATCACGTTGGTGGTGCCATGTTTTATGACTCCTGGGGTGACCTTATGTCTCACTGCCATAGGAGGCAGGGAGGACCACTGCTTGATATATCGCAGTGCTTTGTGGATAATTTCAGCCTTACAGCTGAAGACACGATTTCAGAGTCTGCTACAGGCTTGCATGCACATTCTGATCCGATGCTGAATTTTCATCGATGCTCATGCTGGACAGGTGGTTGAGATAAATTTGAAAGTGGGCAACATTAGAGAGGGTGAAAATTGTTTAGCTGGATGGACAGAAAATTGTCCAGGGCAGGTTGAAAGAGATTCTGAGTCTTACGACATTCACTCAATGCTGAAGTGTACACGCTGTCTGCTTAGGTGTTCAGGATCTCTGCAGGTCGCCTAGTGTGATAACAAGGAGAGGTCAGTCTGATACTGTCTAATAATGGAAGGTTTACACATTTGTTCTTGCCTGAGTCGTTTTATGTTGAAAGACCTTTCACCTGTACTGAGTGTTGATACGTTGGTAATTTATGGTGGTAGGTAAGGAAGGCAGCCAAGAAGATGGAAAAGAGAGTTTGCCAGCACGCATCCTTGTTTAACCCCTGTTTGTTTGGGGAGTAGACTGACTGGGACCTGTGAGGCACTGCTCATGTTGTCGTGGATTTGTTTCACTATGGCGATGAATTTTTGTGGGCAGCCAATGGTTGAGGGTCCAACTCAGAGGGTTTGTTGTCTGAGTCGAAGGTCTTGGTTAGGTTGATGAAAGTCATGTAGGTTATGGTGTTGTTTTCTGTAATTTTAATCTGTATCTGGCGGCAGCAAAGATCATGTCAGTGATGCCACGTGATGGTCTAAAACCACATTGATATTCAGGAGGAAGTTTCTTCTGCCTCAGGAAGTCTGTTTAGGAGGACTCGTCTTGCCAACTGCTAGAGAGCAGCGAGATTCCACTGTAGTTTGAAGTTCGATCTCGGTCTCCCTTGTTCCTATAAATATTGACAAATGGAGGTATGTCTTTAAGAGCTTGGGTATTCCTTTTCCCATATATTTCCAAGAACGAGGAGACCGCTGATAAGTAGAGGTCCTCCTGCTTACACCTTGGCTGGAATTCTATCAGGCCCTGAGGCTTTGTTATTTTTCCTCTGCTTGATGGCAGCTACCTCATCGTGGATGGAGATGGGCTGACGTGGGCCGCCTCTGGGATGCTGAGGGACCTGCTGGGTGTCAGACATCTACAATGGTGTTTCTGGTTGGAACAATGAATGGTAGTGCTCTTCTTTCCAGCCTGAAGGAGGCCTATTATCGTCTTAAATTACAGTTACCGTCAGATGAGCGGGAGGGGTTGTGCCACCAAGACTGGCCCATAAAATTTTTAATGAAATGTACCCGCCCATCTTGAGCGGATCTATGTTGTGCTTCACATGCTTTATTTTTTAAACTTGTAATGTTCTTAGATTGCGAAGTTCTATTAGGTCGCTGCGTTCTTTCTTTATGAAGGCATGAGCTTTGTCTGAGACTGAGGGTTGTTTCACAACAGTAAAAACAGCATCGTTTATATCATCATTATACCTTGATTGCTAATATCAAACCAGTCCTGGAAATTTTTGATCTGGCTTGATGGTCTTCTGCAGGTTTTGTCATGATAGTATTAGAGTATCCCATTCGTCACTTATTCATCGTTGTTTGCTTGTTGGATGTTTATTTTCCCATGTTCGGCTGCTCTCTGTATGTGCTGCTGATTTGGATCCTGTGGTTATTATTAATATCTCTTTGAGGCTTGTTGCCTCGCTGTTTTGGGGCGTATTAGCGACACACACACACACACACACACACACACACACACACACACACACACACACACACACACACACACACATTACTAATAATTATAATATATAATATTCTAAATAACGTATTGATGAAATATGTTCTTTGTGTTTGGTTATTTCTTCTTTTGAGCAATAACTAGAGAGGAGTGGGGGGGGGGGGGGGGGGGGGGGGGGGGGGGGGGGGGGGGCATCAATGTTCTCTTCATGATTCTGGATTACCTGACAACGTACAATACTACCAGGTCAGTTAGGCTCAGTAAGGTCGAGGACAGGTACACACGGGAGGAAGCCGTTCTAATCGCAGGTATACACGTCACATGTACGCGCGGGCATGTGTCAATATATGCAGTCCATGATAGCTATCCCATAAGTTATCCTGAATTAGCCCTGTGCTAAGTTTTATTATTATGTACGCTCGAGGTTAGGTTAGGTTAGGCTGATTAGGTTCGTTAGGTTCATTAGGTTAAATTAGGTTAGGTAGGGGTCATCATTGCCATGACCCGAGCCATCCACCAGTGAGACCGGTTTCACTATGAACCTCACTCCTGGAGTATAGTCTAGCAGTATGTCAGAGGTCGTGACGCTGCTATAGTCCGCTAGTTGGCTGTGATGATGAGTGAGTTGTGAGTGGAGAGCCATGCAGGTTCGTGGGGGTGTGTGTCAGCACGTGATCCCAAACCTCCTGATTGTTTTAACTGCTCAAATGTTATTTTATTTTATGGTCGTGGATTGTACTAGGATCCTGCAGGTGGTCTCTCTCGTCAGTCAGTCACAGAGCCTCCATTACACCTTCGCCTCACAACACCAGTGGGTGAACTGCCAAGACAACTCATCCCTAATTCATTAATGGTGATCAAGAGTGGGGCAACGATGGGTGAGTGAGTGGATGTATGGGTGGGTGGTGGATGATGGAATGGGTGATAATGGTTTGGTTACGGTGTGTGTGTGATGCGTTGGTGTTAGGTGATGATGGTAAGGGAAGGATGGTGAGTGGGTGATGGATGAGTCAGTGATAGGGTAGGTGATGGACATTTAATTTGAACCTTGCCACAAACAACAGCTATGATTGTATCTATACTCATCTGTTAGCGGGCAGCGCAAAGGATTACAGAGATAGGCCTAGAGAATGTGTTTTTCAGACCCCCAGTGAGTTTGATATTGTTTATTTAAATCGGTACATGAATTTTTGATTAGTACAAGATGCGACGTGGATGTTATGGGCGTGTAGCCAGGATACAGTTATCATGGTTGAGATAGGAAGGACACAAGGAACATAGGAATGGAAGGAGGAAAATAGCCATCCTGTCTAACCTTTCTGATCCTATCTATCCTAACTCATGTGTTATCCAACCTAAACTAACTAGATTTGAAATTAAATTAATCTTTACTTAACATAACCCAAAGTGGCTAATCCCATTCATACCTAATCCAACCTGATCTGAGAGAGAAGAGAGAGTAACATCAACAAAAACAACCACAATACAGACGAGTCATGACCATCTGGTGAGTCATCATCACTGCCAGTCATCACGACTCTAATGATCACCCCTGGCCTCTGCATCTGGTACTACTACTATCACAACTGTTCACGCAACCCTCCTCCCCCATCACCCTCCTCCTCCTCCCCCCCTACCCCATCACTCTCCTCCTCCCCTCTTCTACCTCCATCACCCTCCCTCTCCTCCTACCCCATCACCTCCTCCTTCTACCCCCATCACCCTCCTCCTCTTCTACCTCCATCACCTCTCCCTCTTTCCCTCCATCACCTCCTCTTCACCTCCATCACCCTCCTCCCTCCTCTACCTCCATCACCCTCCTCCTCTCTACCTCCATCACCCTCCTCCTCTCTACCCCCATCACCCTCCTCCTCTCACTCCATCACCTCCCTCCTCTTCTACCCATCACCCTCCTCCCTCTCACTCCATCACCTCCCTCCTCTCCCCACCACCTCCTCCTCTCTCCATCATCTCCTCCCCCACTCCCCATCACCCTCCTCCTCTAACCTCCATCACCCTCCTCTCCTCTACCCTCCACCCTCCTCCCTCTACCTCCATCACCCTCCTCCCCACCTCCATCACCCTCCCTCCTCTTCTACCTCCATCACCCTCCCTCCTTCTCCCTCCATCACCCTCCTCCTCTCTCACCTCCACCACCCTCCCCCTCCCCACCTCCTCCCCACCTCCATCACCCTCCTCCTTCTCCCACCTCCTCCTCTCTACCCTCCACCTCCCCACTCCACTCACCCTCCCACCTCCATCCCCCTCCTCTTCTGCCTCCATCACCCTCCTCCTCTACCTCCCATCACCTCCCTCCTTCACCCATCACCCTCCTCCCTCACCTCCATCACCCTCCTCCTTTCTACCCATCACCCCTCTCCTCCTCTTCCACCCCATCAATCTCTCCTCCTCTTCTACCCTCCATCACCCTCCCTCCTCTTCACCTCCATCACCCCTCCTCTTCTCTCACCTCCATCACCCTCCCTCTTCTACCCCCATCACCCTCCTCCTCTTCTCCTCCATCACCCTCCTCCTCTCACTCCATCACCCTCCTCCTCCTCCATCACCCCCATCACCCTCCTCCTCCTCTTCACCTCCATCAACCTCCTCCTCTTTCACCTCCATCACCTCCTCCCTCTTTCTACCCCATCACCTCCTCCTCTCTACCTCCATCACCCTCCTCCTCCCTCTTTCCTCCATCACCCTCCTCTTCTCTACCCCCACTCACCCTCCTCCTCTTCTACCTCCACCCTCCTCCTACCTCCATCACCCTCCCTCCTCTTCTACCCCCATCACCCTCCCTCCTCTTCTACCTCCATCGCCCTCCTCCTCTTCTACCTCCATCACCCTCCCTCCTCTTCTACCTCCATCACCCTCCTTCTACCCATCACCCTCCTCCTCTTCTACCCCCATCACCCTCCCTCCCCACCTCCACGTCTCCTCTTCTACTCCATCAATCTCCCTCCTCCTCCTCCTTTCTACCTCCATCACCCTCTACTCCATCACTCTCCTCCTCTTCTACCTCCATCACCCTCCTCCTCTTCTACCTCCATCACCCCTCCTCCTCTTCACTCCATCACCCTCCTCCCTCTTCTACCTCCATCACCCCTCCTCCTCTTTCACTCCATCACCCTCCTCCTCCACCTCCATCACCCTCCTCTCACCTCCATCACCCTCCTCCTCTTCCACCTCCATCTCTCCTCCCCACCTCCATCACCCCTCCCTCCTCTTCTCTCCATCACCTCCTCCTTTCTACCTCCATCGTCTCTCCTCCTCTTTCACTCCATCACCCTCCTCCTCTTTCTACCTCCATCACCCTCCTCCTCTTCACCTCCATCACCTCCTCTCTACCTCTCACCCTCCTCCTCTTCTACCTCCATCACCTCCTCCCTTCACTCCATCGCCCTCCTCCTTTTACCTCCATCACCCTCCCTCCTCCTCCCTCTTCACCTCCATCACCCTCCTCCTCTTCACCCTCCATCACCCTCCTCCTCTTCTCTACCTCCATCACCCTCCTCCTCTCTACCTCATCTCCTCTCCCTCCCTCTTCTCTTCTCCACCACCCTCCTCTTCACCTCCATCACCCTCCTCCTTCTACCTCCACCTCCTCTACCTCCATCACCCCTCCTCCTTCTACCTCCATCACCCTCCCTCCTCCTCCCCTCTTCTACCTCCATCAACTCTCCCTCTTCTACCTCCATCACCCCTCCCTCCTCTTCTCACCTCCATCACCTCTCCTCCTCTCTACCTCCATCACCTCCTCCTCCTCCTCTCTACCTCACCCTCCTCCTTCTTTCTCTCCATCACCCTCCTCCTCCTCTTCTACCTCCATCACCTCCTCTTCTACTCCATCACCCTCCTCCTCTTTCGACCCCCATCACCCCTACCTCCATCACCCTCCTTCTCTCTACTCCATCTCTCCTCCTCTTCTACCTCCATCACCCTCCTCTTCTCGTCTCCCCATCACCCTACTCCATCACCCTCCTTCTCTTCTACCTCCATCACCGTCCCCCTCTTCTACCTCCATCACCCTCCTCCTCCTCTTCTACCTCCATCACCTCCCTCCTCTCGACCTCCATCACCCTACCTCCATCACCTCCCTCCTTTCTACCATCACCCTCCCTCTCTCCATCACCTCCTCCTCTTCTACCTCCATCACCCTCCTCCTCTCGACCCCATCACCCTACCTCCATCACCCTCCTTCTTCTTTTCTACCTCCATCACCCTCCCTCCTCTTCTTTACCTCCATCACCCTCCCTCATCTCCGTGTCATAGGAAGAACCACTACACGTGTAACATAACTACTGTGTATCTTAACTATTAATTACCTTTTCCTACTTGTTTAATTACGTATCTATTTATTATACGATTTGATAAAGGTTTGTTTTTGTGGACTAAGACACATTAAACGCCATCCAGTATTACACCATTATAGGAATTAACACTCAGAGGATACAGCGCCAACCTTAGCGAGGCAGCGTTAACCTAGGAGGCATGGTTAACCTTAGTGAGGCAGCGTTAACCTTAGTGAGGCAGCGTTAACCTTAGTGCTGTTAACCTTAGTGAGGCAGGTTAACCTGTGAGGCAGCGTTAACCTTTAGTGAGGCAGCGTTAACCTTAGTGAGGCGCGTTAACCTTAGTGAGGCAGGGCCAACCTTAGTGAGGCAGCGTTAACCATGGGTGAGGCAGCGCCAGCCCAGTGAGGCAGGTTAACCTTAGTGAGGCAGCGTTAACCTTAGTGAGGCAGCGTTAACCTTAGTGAGGCAGCAACCTTAGTGAGGCAGCGTTAACCTTAGTGAGGCAGCGTCAACCTTAGTGAGGCAGCGTTAACCTTAGTGAGGCATGTCAACCTTAGTGAGTTGTTAACCTTAGTGAGGCAGCGTTAACCTTAGTGAGGCGTTAACCTTAGTGAGGCAGCGTTAACCTTAGTGAGGCACAACCTTTAGTGAGTAGCCAACTTAGTGAGGCAGCGTCTTAGTGAGGCAGCAGCACCTTATGAGGCAGCGTTAACCAGTGAGGCAGCGTAACCTTAGTGAGGCAGCGTTAACCTTAGTGAGGCAGCGTTAACCTTAGTGAGGCAGCGTCAACCTTAGTGAGGGCAGCGCCGCAGCCAGTGAGCAGCGCCAACGTAGCGGGCAGCGTCAACGTAGCGAGGCAGCGTCAGCATTAGTGAGGCGGCGTTAGCCTTGGTGGGCAGCGTTAGCCTTGGTAAGGCAGCGTTAACCTAGTGAGGCAGCGTCAACCCTAGTGAGCAGCGCCAGCGTCAGTGAGGGCGTTAACCGTGAGGCAGCGTTAACGCCTTAGTGAGGCAGCGTTAACCTTGTGAGGCAGCGTTAACGCCTTAGTGAGGCAGCGTTAACCTTAGTGAGGCGTGTTAACCTTAGTGAGGCAGCGTCAGCCTTAGTGAGGCAGCGCCAGCCTTGGTGAGGCAGCGCCAGCTTAGCGAGCAGCGTCAGCGTTAGCGAGGCAGCGTCGGCAGTGGGCGGCGTTAACCTTAGTGAGGCAGCGTTAACGGTGAGGCAGCTTAACGCGGTGAGGCAGCGTTAGCCTTAGTGAGGCAGTGTTAACCTTAGTGAGGCAGCGTCAGCCTTGGTGGGCGTTAACATGGCGGGCGTCGTCAGCAGTGAGGCAGCGTCAGCTCAGTGAGGCAGCGTTAACCTTAGTGAGGCATTGTCAGCTTCGTGAGGCAGCGTCAGCAGTGAGGCAGCGTCAACCTTAGTGAGCAGCGTTAACCTTGGTGGTAGCGTTAACCTTAGTGAGGCAGCGTTAACCTTAGTGAGGCAGCGTTAACGCGGGGCAGCGTTAACCTTAGTGAGCAGCGTTAACCTGTGAGGCAGCGCCAACGTAGCGAGGGCGTTAACTTAAGTGAGGCAGCGTCAGCATTAGTGAGCAGCGTTAACCTTGGTGAGGCAGCGTCAGCCTAGTGAGGCAGCGTCAGCGCCAGTGAGGCAGCGTTAACCTTGGTGAGGCGCGTCAACCTTGAAGGCAGCGTCAACCTAAGTGAGCAGCGTTAACCTTAGTGAGGGCGCTAACCTTAGTGAGGCGCGTTAACCTTAGTGAGGCAGCGTTAACCTTAGTGACGCAGCGTTAACCTTAGTGAGGCAGCGTCAGCCTTAGTGAGGCAGCGTCAACCTTAGTGAGGCAGCGTCAATGGTGAGGCAGCGTTAACCTAGTGAGGCGGTTAACGCTAGTGAGGCAGCGCCAGCGTGAGCAGCGCCAGCCCTGGTGAGGCAGCGTTAACCTTAGTGAGGCAGCGTCAACCTAGTGAGGCAGCGTCAGCGGTGAGGCAGCGTCGGCAGCCAGGTGAGCAGCGTTAACCTTGTGAGGCAGTGTAACGTTAGCGAGGCAGCGTTAACCTTAGTGAGCAGCGTCAACCTTGGTGAGCAGCGTCAGCCTAGTGAGGCAGCGTCAGCTCCAGTGAGGCAGCGTCAGCCTAGTGAGGCAGCGTCAGCCTTAGTGAGGCGTTAACCTAGTGGTAGCGTTTGCCTTAGTGAGCAGCGCAACGTTAGTGAGGCAGCGTGCTTGGTGAGGCAGCGTCAGCCTTGGTGAGGCAGCGTTAACGTTAGTGAGGCAGCGTCAACCTTAGTGAGGCAGCGTTAACTTAGTGAGGCAGCATTAACCTTAGTGAGGCAGCGTTAACCTTAGTGAGCAGCGCCAACTAGTGAGGCAGCATTAACATGGTGAGGCAGCGTTAACCTTAGTGAGGCAGCGTTAACCAGTGAGGCAGCGTCGGCCTAGTGAGGCAGCGTTGACCTTGGTGAGGCAGCGTCAACCTTAGTGAGGCAGCGTCAACGCAGTGAGGCAGCGTTAACCTTAGTGAGGCAGCGTCAGCATTAATGAGGCAGCGTCAACCTTAGTGAGGCGGCGTCAACCTTAGTGAGGCAGTACTCTTGTTAACGTCTGTCTCTGAGGTACAAGAAATGTCATCACAATCAGAAACTATGATGTTCAAGTTACCACAACAAAAACACGGTTGACCAGAGCCATAGCTGCGTTAATGCGGAATCAAGAGCCATAGCTGCGTTAGTACGGAATCAGAGGCATAGCTGCGTTAGTACGGAATCAAGAGCCATAGCTGCGCCAGTGCACAATTGACGAACGCTGTTTAAAACAGACAGACGTATATGAGACCAAATTCGCTCACACGGACAAACACTATCGGTCTGTCAGTCAAAGAGGCGATCACAGACTTGACTAAAGCAAAAACTCTCACAACAGCACAGAGAGAGAGAGAGAGAGAGAGAGAGAGAGAGAGAGAGAGAGAGAGAGAGAGAGAGAGAGAGAGAGAGAGCAGTCATAAATAATGTTGCCCCGTCAGCTACCAGGGTAACACTAGAGGGTTGCTGCTGTTCGATGGCTATATACACCTCCGCTAAAAGGTTTGATAGATGGTGATAAGGAGGACAAAAACACTCCCTGGAGGTCCACTGACACTACCATTAAGAGCACAAGTGATGGATATCTGGTTGTTGATGCCCTCCCTCTACTCCTCTCTCCCATCCTTCCTTCCTTCTCTACCTCCATCACTTTCACTCCTTCCCATCTCTACCTCCATCACCTCCTTCCTTCTCTACCCATCACTCTCACCCTTCCCATCTCTACCTCCATCACCTTCCTTCCTTCTCTACCTCCATCACTATCACCTCTTCCCATCTCTACCTCCATCACCTTCCTTCCTTCTCTACTCTCCATCACTCTCACCCTTCCCATCTCTACCTCCATCACCTTCCTTCCTTCTCTACCTCCATCACTCTCACTCCTTCCCATCTCTACCTCCATCACCTTCTTCCTTCTCCACCTCAATCATTCTCCTCCTCCTCTCCAACTCCATCACCTTCCTTCCTTCTCCACCTCCATCACCCTGCCTCTTCCTCCACCTCCATTACCCTCTCTGTTCTTCCATCCTCATTTTACCTCCTCCTCCACCCTTCCACTTGGCGCCCCCTCCAACACCTCCCTCCTGATATTTATGAATTATAAGTATCAGAAACTTGACTTCACAATATAAACATAATCTTTACTCTAACTTACTGGCACTTCACAGGTAAAACTCTCTAGATATATTAAACTACCAAGTTGTTAATTGCGGGTCGTGATATGGACCAGGGAGTAGTTCAGTAACCTCAGTGACGTAAACACACACACACACACAAACACACACACCTCAGGTCGTGTAAAACCATCAACAAAAGGTCTCGTACACTCCCGCTGGAATTGTGTCACATTAAGAGACTCTCCAGCGTCGACTAATGAATGACAGCAGTTCGGAGTCCTAGACGTGTAAAGGAAGTTGTGTTCATAACCTGTAAACATTGGCGATACTGTCATGGTGTAAACATTGGCGATACTGTCATGGTGTAAACATTGGCAATACTGTCATGGTGTAAACATTCGCTAATTCAGCGCCATAGTGAACCATCATCAAGCTGGTAATTAAGACGTCATCACAGCAGAGATTAGAACTAATTAAGGTGACCAAATGATCTATGAGGAGTGATCTGAGTAAAGTGATATGAGGGAATGATGTGGGGGAGTGATCGGAGTAAAGTGATCTGAGTGGAATGATCTGAGCAGAGGATCTAAGTAAAGTGATCTGAGTGGAATGATGTGAGTGGAGTGATCGGAGTAAAGTGATCTGAGTGGAATGATCTGAGTGGAGTGATCTGAGTAAAGTGATCAGAGTGGATGATCTGAGTGGAGTGATCTGAGTAAAGTGATCAGAGTGGAATGATCTGAGTGGAGTGATCTGAGTAAAGTAATCTGAGGGGAATGATCTGAGCGGAGTGATCTGAGGGAATGATTTGAGTGAGTGATCTGAGTGGAGGATCTGAGTAAAGTGATCTGAGGAGGGAGGATCTGAGTAAAGTGATCTGAGGGAGGATCTGAGTAAAGTGATCTGAGGAATGATCTGAGTGGAGTGATCTGAGTAAAGTGATCTGAGGGAATGATCTGAGTGGAGTGATCTGAGTAAAGTGATATGAGTGGAATGATGTGAGGAGTGATCGGAGTAAGTGATCTGAGTGGAATGATCTGAAGATGATCGGGAGTAAAGTGATCTGAGTGGAATGATCTGAGGAGGATCGGAGTAGTGATCTGAGTGGAATGATCTGAGTGGAGTGATCTGAGTAAAGTGATCTGAGTGGAATGATCTGGAGGGAGTGATCGGCGTAAAGTGATCTGAGGGAATGATGTGAGCGGAGTGATCTGAGTAAAGTGATCTGAGTGGAATGATCTGAGGGAGTGATCTGAGTGGAGTGATCTGAGCAAAGTGATCTGAGTGGAGTGATCTGAGTAAGTGATCTGTCGAGAGGGGTTAGTATTATATATCTATTATCTCAACACGTCACTATATCTTTTAACACGAAGTAATCACTAAGGAACTGTCTTGAAATATATCATCAATTAAAATAAAAAGAAAAATATAATTGATGGTGATTTATGTGAGGATCAGAATGTTCTATGTGCAGTAGATGGTGAGAGGAACTAAGGGAAGGATGGTGAGAGGAGCTAAGGGAAGGATGGTGAGAGGAGCTAAGGGAAGATGGTGAGAGGAACTAAGGGAAGGATGGTGAGAGGAGCTAAGGGAAGGATGGTGAGAGGACCTAAGGGAAGGATGGTGAGAGGGAGCTAAGGGAAGGATGGTGAGAGAGTTAAGGGAAGGATGGTGAGAGAGCTAAGGGAAGGATGGTGAGAGGAACTAAGGGAAGGATGGTGGAGGAACTAAGGGAAGGATGGTGAGAGGAACTAAGGAAGGATGGTGAGAGGAACTAAGGGAAGGATGGTAGGAGCTAAGGGAAGGATGGTGAGAGGAACTAAGGGAAGGATGGTGAGGGAACTAAGGAAAGGATGGTGAGAGGAGCTAAGGGAAGGATGGTGAGAGAACTAAGGGAAGGATGGTGAGAGGAACTAAGGAAGGATGGTGAGAGGAGCTAAGGGAAGGATGGTGAGGACCTAAGGGAAGGATGGTGAGAGGAGCTAAGGGAAGGATGGTGAGGAGTTAAGGAAGGATGGTGAGAGGAGCTAAGGGAAGGATGGTGAGAGGAACTAAGGAAGGGATGGTGAGAGGAACTAAGGGAAGGATGGTGAGAGGAACTAAGGGAAGGATGGTGAGAGGAACTAAGGGAAGGATGGTGAGAGGAGCTAAGGGAAGGATGGTGAGAGGAACTAAGGGATGGTGAGAGGAACTAAGGAAAGGATGGTGAGAGGAGCTAAGGGAAGGATGGTGAGAGGAACTAAGGGAAGATGGTGAGAGGAGCTAAGGGAAGGATGGTAGAGGAACTAAGAGAAGGATGGTGAGAGGAACTAAGGGAAGGATGGTGAGGAGCTAAGGGAAGGATGGTGAGAGGAGCTAAGGGAAGGATGGTGAGAGGAGCTAAGGGAAGGATGGTGAGGGGAACTAAGGGGATGGTGAGAGAGCTAAGGAAGGATGAGAGGAACTAAGGAAGGATGGTGAGAGGAACTAAGGGAAGGATGGTGAGAGGAACTAAGGGAAGGATGGTGAGAGGAGCTAAGGGAAGGATGGTGAGAGGAACTAAGGGAAGGATGGTGAGAGGAGCTAAGGGAAGGATGGTGAGAGGAGCTAAGGGGATGGTAGAGAGGAACTAAGGAAGGATGGTGAGAGGAACTAAGGGAAGGATGGTGGAGAGGAACTAAGGGAAGGATGGTGAGAGAACTAAGGAAGGATGGTGAGAGAAACTAAGGGAAGGATGGTGAGAGGAACTAAGGGAAGGATGGTGAGAGGAACTAAGGGAAGGATGGTGAGAGGGAGCTAAGGGAAGGATGGTGAGAGGAGCTAAGAGAAGGATGGTAAGAGGAACTAAGGAAGGATGGTGAGAGGATAAGGGAAGGATGGTGAGAGGAGCTAAGGGAAGGATGGGAGAGGAGCTAAGGGAAGGATGGTGAGAGGAGCTAAGAGAAGGATGGTGGAGGAGAGCTAAGGAAGGATGGTGAGAGGAACTAAGGGAAGGATGGTGAGAGGAGCTAAAGGAAGGATGGTGAGAGGAGCTAAGGAAGGATGGTGAGAGGAGCTAAGGGAAGGATGGTGAGAGGAGCTAAGAGATGGATGGTGAGAGGAGCTGGGAAGGATGGGAGAGGAGCTAAGGGAAGGATGGTGAGAGGAACTAAGGGAAGGATAGTGAGAGGAACTAAGAAGGATGGTGAGAGGAACTAAGGGAAGGATGGTGAGAGAGCTAAGGGAAGGATGGTGAGAGGAACTAAGGGAAGGATGGTGAGAGGAGCTAAGGGAAGGATGGTGAGAGGAACTAAGGGAAGGATGGCGAGAGGAACTAAGGGAGATGGTGAGAGGAACTAAGAGAAGGATGGTGAGAGGAGCTAAGGGAAGGATGGTGAGAGGAACTAAGGGAAGGATGGTGAGAGGAACGAAGGAAGGATGGTGAGAGGAGCTAAGGGAAGGATGGTGAGAGGAGCTAAGAGAAGGATGGTGAGAGGAGCTAAGGGAAGGATGGTGAGAGGAACTAAGGGAAGGATGGTGAGAGAGCTAGGGAAGATGGAGAGGAGCTAAGAGAAGGATGGTGAGAGGAACTAAGGGAAGGATGGTGAGGAGCTAGAGGAAGGATGGTGAGAGGAGCTAAGGGAAGGATGGTGAGAGGAGCTAAGGGAAGGATGGTGAGAGGAGCTAAGAGAAGGATGGTGAGAGGAACAAAGGGTTTTATTAATTAAGTGAAAAGGGTATTTTTTTTTTTAGAGGCTCTGGGATAATTGTATAGTTCTGTTATGTGGGTTATAGCAATGTGTTCTGGAAGATATTATTACAGGGGAACTACTCACCAGACACGTCCCTATCACTTGAGGATGACCTACCTACTACCACGTCACAACCCCACATACGTCTCTTGAGGACGGCCTACCTACCACCACGTCACCCCCATACACGTCCCTCCCACTTGGGGACGACCAACCTACCACCACGTCCCTACCAATTGAGTACAACCTACCTACCACCACGTGACTAACATACACATCCCTTCCTGGCTTTACCACTTGAGAACGACCTACCACCACGTCACCACCACAAACGACCCTCACTACCACTTGATGACGACCAAGGCTGACAAACGACCTCCAGCCTCACCTCGTTAGCGCCCTCCCCCTCTTAACGCTCGCCCTCCTTGTTACCTAGTGTGGTCACGCTGGTCCTTGTTATAGTTAGTGTGTTTACAGTGTAACCAAAGTCTTCATATATATCGTCTCACTAATGTTTCAATTAATTCAATACTAATTTTGGGTCCTTATATTGATGTTGTGTCCTACAATTTGTTGTGAATAATAATAATAATAATAATAATAATAATAATAATAGTAATAATAATAATAATAATAATAATAATAATAATAATAATAATAATAATAACAACAATAACAATAATATTGATAATAATAATAATAATAATAATAATAATAATAATAATAATAATAATAATAATAATAATAATAATAACAATAATATTGATAAATAATAATAATAACAATAACAATAATATTGATAATAAATAATAATAATAATAATAATAATAATAATAATAATAATAATAGTAATAATAATAATAATAATAATAATAATAATAATAATAATACAATAATAATAACAAAATAATAACAATAATATTGATAATAATAATAATAATAATAATAATAATAATAATAATAATAATAATAATAACAATAATATTTGATAATAAATAATAATAATAACAATAATAATATTGATAATAAATAATAATAATAATAATAATAATAATAATAATAATAATAATAATAGTAATAATAATAATAATAATAATAATAATAATAATAAATAACAACAACAATAATATTGATAATAAATAAAATAATAACAATAAATAATAATATTGATAATAAAATATAATAATAATAATAATAATAAAATAATAATAATAATAATAATAATAATAATAATAATAATATTGATAATAATAATAATAATAATAATAATAATAATAATAATAATAATAATAATAATAATAATAATAATAATAATAATAATAATAATAGAAGTACCAATAATAAAGATATATAAAAAGATGTTTTTAATGAATTAGATCCACATATGTGTAGAGATTCTAAAACAACTTAGTGACAACACCCAGACGACCTTACCTTCTGAGTAAACATTTACAAACATCAATACAAATGCATGTTTAGGTATGACGTACAGATACAATAATACCCACATTTTGGTCACACCTGAACCTACACACGAGGTATACGAGAGGCGTGTGTATGGGTCCAGAAACTGTATCTGGGTAAAAGTTTATATTGAGCTTGTGTGTTTAAAATAGGCAGTGATTAGACTACATCCGGTTGGTTATACACCCTAACTTGACCTTGGGGGGTTAGGTTAAGTTAGGAACGTCAGGTTAGGTTAGGTTAGGTTAAGTTAAGTTAGGAACGTTAGGTTAGGTTAGGTTAGGTTAAGTTAGGAACGTTAGGTTAGGTTAGATTAGATTAGGTTAGATTAGATTAGGTTAGATTAGATTAGGTTTCTTTAGATTAGGTTAAGTTAGGTTAGCTTAGAGTTAGAATGGTTTATCATCAATTGAAATAAAGCTCTGGTGACAAAAATCTTCCCATGATCTGAACACTGGCTGGTCAGACCGTCGCCCGGGAGCCTTCACAACACACACAGCTGCCGGGGTAGAGGAGCAGGGCCTTAGAATCGACGCCAAGTGGCCAGATTCGGCGGCGTCTATCGTGACAAACACCAGTTGAGGCGAGGAGACGCACACAACGACCGTGAACTGTGTGTGTGACGCTGATGTATGTTGTGATGAGGAAAACATGTGATCCTGCTGGACTGTTGTGGTGCCGGTAGTGACGGAGTGTGTCCTTGGGTGGTTCACTCGGAGGGACAGGAAGGGGAGAGAGGAGGAGGAGGAGGAGGAGGAGGAGGAGGAGGAGGAGGGAGGGAGGAGGAGGAGAAGGAGGAGGCGTAGGAGGAGGAGGAGGAGGAGGAGGAGAAACTTAAAACAAGAAGAGATGAAAAAAGATAAGTAGGAGGAAGAGAGAACAAATGGATAAAATAAAATTTCCCTCCCAGCCTGACTAACACCTTCCTCGTCACACTACACGTCTGTATCTCACTGTACCACTCCTCGTAACACCTTCCAATTCTACAAATAACCACAACGTTTTAGCCCAGCCTGAGGTAAATTACTCGTATACTTCCTGTGATATTATTATTATTGGAGGAAATTTATAGTAAAGACGATATTTTTGTTTCCATAAGTCTTGATTTCTGTATTATAATTTGTCTTCTTATTCTTCTTCATTCTTTCGTTTCGTCTTTCTTATTTCCTCTTCGTCTTCTTGTTTTTTTTTCCTTCTGCTTTATTTCCTTCTTTATTCCCTTGTTCCCTTTATTCCCTCCTCTTCCTCTTCCCTCCTCTTTTATTTTCCTCCACCTCCTCTTCAGCTATTCTCCTGCTCCTCCTCTTCCTCAATCCCCCTCCTCCTTTTCCTCTATCCTCCTCTTCATCTATCTTCCTCCTTTCCTCTTTCCCCCTCCTACTCTTCTTCCTCTTTCCTCCTCCTCTTCCTTTATCCTCCTGCCCTCTTCATCTATCCTTCCCCTCCCCCTCTTTTACCCCCTCCTCCTCTTCTTCCTTTATCCTCCTCCCCCTTCATCTATCCTCCTCCTCCTCTTCATCTATTATCCTCCCCTTCTTCCCCCTCCTCCTCCCACTCCTCTTCATCTATCTTCCTCTCCTCCTCGTATTCTTCAGAGCTAAGATGAACAGCATCATTTTTCTCCCAAGGACACACACACACACACACACACACACACACACACACACACACACAATAAACGTTAAAAAATGGTGGACGTTTTTGCCTAACTGAAAGACTCAAGGGCCTATGAGGCTGGGGAAACTAATAAAACGACTTATATTTAGAAAGACTCATTTAATTTCATAATTAGTCAACAGTTACCGCCGGCCACCAATGATACATAAATCTGACCAGGTGACACATGCCACATACCTCAGGCAGGGGGACACATGACACATACCTCAGGTCAGGTGACACATGACACAGCTCAGGCCAGGTGACATATGACACATAGCTCAGGCCAGGTGACACATACCAGTATACCACATTCCTCAGTCCAGGTAACACATGACACATACCTCAGGCCAGGTGACACATGACACATAGCTCAGGCCAGGTGACACATACCAGTATACCACATTCCTCAGTCCAGGTGACACATGACACAAACCTCATGCCAGGTGACACACGAGACTTACCTCAGCCTCACATTCCACAAGAAGGGTTACAAAAAGTCAGGGGTCGTCCCGAGTTCCTGAAGTTTCCAGCATCGTGTTGTGTTTTTCCCTTAATTTTAGGTTATGAGAGAGTAACTACTTACTTTAATTTCTCTCATCTTAAAAAATCAATTGAGGAAGTCACTTAAGATACGAAATAAAATTGGTGGTACATAAATGACGTTCAATATATACTGAGACTGTACCGTGACCTCTGACCTGTGCTGTCTGTTAGGGAGAATAACATTACTTGACGAATATGTGTCAAGCATCCGGATTAAAAAATATTCTGTACAGTCTCAACCCACATCTGACGCCATATTGGAGGTTATTTCGATGATTTAGCGTAAAGTGTTCTTAAATCTCAACTGACGCGAAAAAAATACCTTACGAGCTCCTGAGACGAGGTCAAATTTCATCCTCGAACTCAGTGTAATGTTTTAAATGAGTTTGGACGCGATAATTTTGTGATTAAATTTCAAGTCAATCAGTTAAACGTCTTCTTAAACCTTCAGTTACGAGAAAAAAATAACTTAAGAGCCTCAGAGACTCCGACCTCGGGTGTAGGGTGACGTCACGTGGTTGAGGGCTGATGATGACCACAAGTGACCCCTGGCCAGCAACAACTGACCTAACACACGGCCAGGGTATTAGCCTTGTGTCCAAGTTTACACGGACAGACACACAGCCTGACAAATAAAACAAGTTTAATAATAATAATGATACTACTACTACTAACAACAACAACCATAATAATAACTACAACAACAACAATAATAATAATAATAATAATAATAATAATAATAATAATAATAATAATAATAATAATAATAATAATAATAATAATAATAATAATAATAATAATAATAATAATAATAACATCGCCTCACACGGTACAAACCAACCTTCCTCACGCAAAACTACCACCAGCTATAATACGTAACTGAACGAAGTACAATGA
>NW_024746693.1:0-22365 GCF_018991925.1 Homarus americanus | reverse complement strand
GAAAGAGATGTACCTGGGAGTGTCGGAGTTGTACCTGGGAGTGTCGGAGGTGTACCTGGGAGCTGAGAAGTGTGCCTGGGAGTATCGGAGGTGTACCTGGGAGTGTCGGAGGTGTACCTGGGAGTGTCAAAGGTGTACTTGGGAGTGTCAGAGGTGAACCTGGGAGGTGAAGCGGTTTACCTGGGAGTGTCTGAGTTGTACCTGGGAGGTCAGGTGTGCCTGGGAGGTCAGGAGGTGCACTTGGGAGGTCAGAGTTGCACCTTGGAGTGTCTGAGGTGTACCTGGGAGTGTCTGATGTGTACCTGGGAGTGTCGGAGGTACCTGGGAGTGTGAGAAGTGTACCTGGGAGTGTCTGGGGTGTACCTGGGAGTGTCGAGGTACCTGGAGTGTCAGGTGCACGGGAGGTCATAGGTGTACCGGAGTGTCACTGGTGTACCAGGGAGGTCAGCTGAGTACCTGGGAGGTCAGAGGTGTACCTGGGAGTGTCGAGGCATGGAGTGTCAGAGAAATACCAGGAGTGTCACAGGAGTACCTGGGAGTATGAGGTGTACCTGAGAGGTGAGAGGTGTACCTAGAAGTGTCTGAGGTGTACCAGGGAGTGTCAGAGGTGTACCTGGGAGTGTCTCAGGTGTACCTGGGAGTGTCTGAGGTGTACCTGTGGATGCGGGGAGAACCAGGTGTGAAAGAGGTGTACCTGGAGTGTCAGAGGTGTACCAGGGAGGTCTGAGGTGTACCTGGGAGTGTCAGAGGTGTACCAGGGAGGTCAGAGGAATACCTGGGAGGTCTGAGGTGTACCTGGGAGTGTCTGAGGTGAACCCGGGAGGTCAGAGAAGTACCAGGTAGTGTCACAGGAGAACCTGGGAGGTGAGAGGTGTACCTGAGACTGTGAGAGGTGTACCTAGGAGTGTCTGAGGTACCTGGGAGGTCAGAGGTGTACCTGGGAGTGTGTGAGGTGTTCCTGGGAGTGTCTGAGGTGTACCTAGGAGGTCAGGGGAGAACCAGGGAGGAAAGAGATGTACCTGGGAGTGTCGGAGTTGTACCTGGGAGTGTCGGAGGTGTACTGGGAGCGTGAGAAGTGTGCCTGGGAGTATCGGAGGTGTACCTGGGAGTGTCGGAGGTGTACCTGGGAGGTCTGAGGTGAACCCGGGAGTGTCAGAGAAGTAACAGGTAGTGTCACAGGAGAACCTGGAGTGTGAGAGGTGTACCTGAGACTGTGAGAGGTGTACCTAGGAGTGTCTGAGGTGTACCTGGGAGTGTCAGAGGTGTACCTGGGAGGTGAGGTGTTCCTGGGAGTGTATGAGGTGTACCTAGGAGTCAGGGGAGAACCAGGAGTGAAAAAGATGTACCTGGGAGTGTCGGAGACCTGGGAGTGTCGGTGGTGTACCTGGGAGCGTGAGAAGTGTGCCTGGGAGTATCGGAGGTGACCTGGGAGTGTCGGAGGTGTACCTGGGAGGTCAAAGGTGTACTTGGGAGTGTCAGAGGAACCTGGAGTGTCAGCGGTGTACCTGGGAGTGTCTGAGTTGTACCTGGGAGGTCAGAGGTGTGCCTGGGAGTGTCAGAGGTGCACTTGGGAGTGTCAGAGGTGCACCTGGAGGTCTGAGGTGTACCTGGGAGTGTCTGATGTGTACCTGGGAGTGTCGGAGGTGTACCTGGGAGGTGAGAAGTGTACCTGGGAGTGTCTGGGGTGTACCTGGGAGTGTCGGAGGTGTACCTGGGAGGTCAGTGCATGGTGAAGTGTCATAGGTGACCTGGGAGTGTCAGTGGTGTACCAGGGAGTGTCAGTTGAGTACCTGGGAGTGTCAGAGGTGTACCTGGGAGTGTCGGAAGTGTACATGGAGTGTCAGAGAAATACCAGGGAGGTCACAGGAGTACCTGGGAGTATGAGAGGTGTACCTGAGAGTGTGAGAGGTGTACCCAGAAGTGTCTGAGGTGTACCAGGGAGTGTCAGAGGTGTACCTGGGAGTGTCTGAGGTACCTGGGAGGTCTGGAGGTGTACCTGTGAGTGTCAAGGAGAACCAGGTGTGAAAGAGGTACCTGGGAGGTCAGACGTACCAGGGAGTGTCTGAGGTGTACCTGGGAGGTCAGAGGTGTACCAGGAGGAATACCTAGGAGGTCAGAGGTGTACCTGGGAGGTCAGAGGTATACCTAGGAGTATCGGATGTTTACCTGGGAGGTCGGAGTTGTACCTGGGAGTGTCGGAGGCGGACCTAGGAGTGTCAGAGGTGTACCTGGGAGCATCAGAATGTGTACCTGGGAGGTCAGAGGTACCTGCGAATGTCAGAGTTATACCAGGGAGTGTCAGTGAAGTACCAGGAGTCTCAAAGGTGTACCTGGGAGTATCGGAGGTGTACCTCGGAATATCGGAGGTGTACCAGGAGGCAGAGGTGTACCTGGGAGTGTCTGAGTTGTACCTGGGAGGTCAGGAGGTGTACCTGGGAGGTCAGAGGTGTACCTGGGAGGTCAGAGATGTACCTGGGAGTGTCAGAGGTGTATCTGGGAGTGTTGGACGTGTACCTGGGAGGTCAGAGGTGTACCAGGGAATGTCAGTGGAGTACCTGGGAGTGTCGGAGGTGTACCTGGGAGGCAGAGGTGTACCTGAGTGTCAGAGGTACCACGGAGGTCACAAGAGTACCTGGGAGGTCAGGAGGTGTACCTGAGAGTGTGAGAGGTGTACCAGGGAGGTCTGAGGTGTACCTGGGAGTGTCTGGGGTGTATTGGGAGTGTCGGAGAAGTACCAGTGGTCACAGATACCGGAGTGTGAGAGGTGTACCTGCAAGTGGAGAGGTGTACCCAGAAGTGTCTGAGGTGTACCTGGGAGTGTCTGAGGTACCTGGGAGTGTCTGAGGTGTACCTGGGAGTGTCAGAGAAGTACCACGGAGTGTCACAAGAGTACCTGGGAGTGTGGAGAGGTGTACTGAGAGTGTGAGAGGTGTACCAGAAGTGTCTGAGGTGTACCAGGAGTGTTAGGAGGTGGGAGTGTCTGAGGCGTACCAGGGAGGTGTCTGAGGTACCAGGGAGTGTCAGAGGAATACCTAGGAGTGTCAGAGGTTTAACTAGGAGTATCGGAGGTTTACCTGGGAGTGTCGGAGTTGTACCTGGGAGTGTCGGAGCGGACCTGGGAGGTCAGAGGTGTACCTGGGAATGTCAGAGGTATACTAGGAGTGTCAGTGAAGTACCTGGGAGTCTCAAAGGTGTACCTGGGAGTATCGGAGGGTACCTGGGAATATCGGAGGTGTACCAGGAGTGTCAGAAGTGTATCTGGGAGTCTCAGAGGTGAACCAGGGAGTGTCAGTGGAGTACCTGGAGTGTCAGAGGTGTACCTGGGAGTGTCAGGGGTGTACCAGGTAGTGTCAGTGGAGTAACTGGGAGGTCAGAGGTGTACCTGGGAGTGTCGGAGGTGTACATGGAGTGTCAGAGGTGTACCCAGTGTCAGCGGTGTACCTGGGAGTGTCAGAGGTACCTGGGTGTATGTATATTATGTATGCTGGATTATGTATTATGTATGTATATTATGTATGTGCTCCATTTATATTTATTCAGTTTAGCTAGCAGCGTGTGGCAATGTTATTACCATATCCCACACGCTTAATTATCAGTCTCGGCGACGTATGGAAGCTGCTAATGTATCACTTGCCATATCGTCTATGGTAGTTGACCAGGACCTTAGCTGGGAGCAGTGCTTCCACCTCTGTGTACATACTCTATCCAGTAAACCGAACCTACAAACTATACAGGTGTTTGTTCTCTCCTGTATATAGAACTTATTACCCAGAACATCCAACACTGGGAGTGTCTGAGGTGTACCTGGGAGAGTCTGAGCTGTACCGAGTGTCAGAAAATTACCAGGAGTGTCACATGAGAACCTGGGAGGTGTGAGAGGTGTAGCTGAGAGTGTCAGAGGTGTACCTCGGAGGTCAGAGGTGTACCAGGGAGTGTCTGAGGTGTACCTGGAAGTGTCAGCGGTGTACTAGGGAGGTCAGAGGAATACCTAGGAGGTCAGAGGTGTACCTGGGAGTGTCAGAGGTGTATCTAGGAGTATCGGAGGTTTACCTGGGAGTGTCGGAGTGGTACTTGGGAGTGTCGAGGCGGACCTGGGAGTGTCAGAGAAGTACCTGGGAGTCTCAGAGGTGAACCCAGGGATTATCAGAGGAGTACCTGGGAGTGTCAGAGGTACTTGGGAGTATCGGAGGTGTACCTGGGAGTATCGGAGGTGTACCTGGGAGTTTCAGAGGTGTACCTGATAGTGACCAAACCTAACCTAACCTAACCTAACCTTACCTAACCTAACCTAACCTAACCTAACCTAACCTAACCTAACACTGTTTTGAAAAAGAAATTAATAGTTTCTGAAAAGAAGAAAAAATAAGTAACATTGGTTTTATCTAAAACTGAGTGTTTTTGTGAAAAGAAGTAAAACTAACTAAAATCCACCTTACCTAACCCAACCCAACCTAACCCAACCTAACCTAACCTAACCTAACCTAAACGCAACCTAACTTGAACTAAGCCAACCTAACCCATCCCAACCCAACGCAAACCAACCCAACCCAACCTAACCTAACCTAACCTAACCTAACCTAACCTCTAACACTGAAAATCAGTGTTTTGAAAAGAAATTAATAGTTTTCCGTGAAAGAAGAAAAAATAAGAAAATACATTGGTTTTATTAAAACTGAGTGTTTTTGTGAAAGAAGTAAAACTAACTAAAATTCACCTAACCTAACCTAACCTAACCCAACCTAACCTAACCTAACCTAACCCAACCCAATCTAACCCAACCCAACCCAACCAAACCCAACCAAACCCAACCAAACCTAACCAAACCTAAAGTAACCTAACCTAACCTAACCTAACCTAATCTAACCTGACCTAACCTAACCTAACCTAACCTAACCTAACCCAACCTAACCTAACCGAACCCAACACAACCAAACCCAACCTAACGCAACCAAACCCAGCCTAACCTAAAGTAACCCAACCTAACCTAACCTAACTAATCTAACCTGACCTAACCTAACCTAACCCAACCTAACCTAACCCAACCTAACCCAACCGAAAATAACCTAACCGAAACCAACCTAACCTAACCTAACCTTACCTAACCTAACCTAACCTAACCCAACCCAACACAACCAAACCCAACCTAACCCAACCCAACCTAACCTAACCTAACCAACTAACCAAACCAAACCTAACCCAACCTAACCTCACCTCACCTAACCTAACCTAACCTAACCTAACCTAACCCAACCAACCTAACTGAAACTAACCTAACCTAACCTGACCTAACCTAACCTAAGCTAACCTAACCCAACTAATCTTCTAACACTGAAAATCAGTGTTTTGAAAAGAATTAGGCGTTTTTCCGTGAAAAGAAGATAAAAAATAAAAATACATTGGTTTCTTCTAAAACTGAGTGTTTTTCGTGAAAAGAAGTAAAACTAACTAAAATTTATTCAACCTATCTAACCCAATCCACCCAGCCTAACCTAACCTAACCTAACCGTGAAAAGAAGTAAAACTAACTTCAAAACAGAGTTCTTCAACAGAAAACACGGCACATATTCGAAAATATGTACAACTAACTAAAAACAGTGTTTTTGTAAGGAAATTCAACATTTTCCGTGGGAGTTTGTCGAAAAGAAGTAAACTAACTAAATTACTTAATCCACCTAACCCAACCTAACCTAACTCTATCTTAACTCAACCTAATTTATTCCAACCCAACCAAACTAAACTACCCAACCCTACTCACCATTCCTCTCCAACCCAATCCCAACCTGCTAACCTAACTCACTCCTACCCAGATTAACCTAAACTAACCTACCTACCCTAACCTAAACTCTACACTAAAAATCAGTGTTTTGAAAGAAATTAATAGTTTCAGAAAAGAAGATAAAAATAAGTAAAATACATTGGTTTTTATCTAAGACTGAGTGTTTTTCTGAAAAGAAGTAAACTAATCCAGGTTCACGTTCTAATCTCCAACCTAACCTGGTCTAACTCCATCTTCTCATTCTGGCCCCAACTCCAACCTCACCATTCTGTTCCAATTCCACCAAACTTAACTTAACCCAGGTTAAGTTAGGTTAGGTTAGGTTAGGTTAGGTTAGGTTAGGTTAGGTTAGGTTAGGTTAGGTTAGGTTAGGTTAAGTTGGTTAGTTAGGGTTAGGTTAGGTTAGGTTAGGTTAGGTTGGTTTTGGGTTGGGCTTGGTTGTGTTGGGATAGGTTGCTAGGTTAGGTTAGGTTAGGTTAGGTTAGTTTCTGCTAGGTTAGGTTGGGTTAGGTTAGGTTAGGTTAGAAGGTTGGGTTGGTTTGCTGGGTTAGGTTGGGGTAGGTTAGGTTAGGTTAGGATAGGTTAGGGTTAGGTTAGGTTAGGTTAGGTGAATTTTAGTTAGGTTTACTTCTTTTTCAATGAAAACATTCTGTTTTAGATAAAACCAATGTATTTTACTTTATTTTACCTTTCTTTTTACGGAAAACTATTATTTTTCAAAACACTGATTCAGTGTTAGAGGTTAGGTTAGGTTAGTTAGGTTAAATTAGGTTAGGTTAGGTTAGGTTAGGTTACTTTAGGTTAGGTTAGGTTTATTTGGGTAGTTGTTGGGTTAGGGTTGTTAGGTAAGATTTGGTTAGGTTAGGCTAAGTTAGGTTATGTTGGGTTGCTAGGTTAGGTTAGGTTTGATTAGGTAAAGGTTAGGTTAGGTTAGGTTATTAGGTGAATCTAAGTTAGTTTTACTTTCTTTTCACAAAAACACTCAGTTTAGATAAAAACCAATGTATTTTACTATATTTTTATCTTCTTTTCACGGAAAACTATTAATTTATTTTCAAAACACTGATTTTCAAAGTTAGAGTTTAGGTTATGTTAGGTTAGGTTAGTTTAGTTAGGCTAGGTTAGGTTAGGTTAAGTTAGCTTAGGTTAGGTTGGGTTGGGTTGGGGTAGGTTGGGTTGGGTTGGGTTAGGTGGGTTAGGTTAGCTTAGGTTCCCGAAAAGTAGATAATCTATCCATATTTCCAAAAATTCGAAAATCTACTTCCCGAAAAGACGATAATCTACTTTCCCGAAGAGTAAAAATCTATCTACTTTTCTGGAAAGTAGATAACTAACTTCCCGGAAAGTAGATATTTCCCACTTTTTATGATGCAAATTTCCCATTTTCTATGATAATCTACTTGCAAAATTAGGTAATATTTCCCCGAAAATTG
Organism: Homarus americanus; assembly: GCF_018991925.1. NCBI lineage: Eukaryota > Metazoa > Arthropoda > Malacostraca > Decapoda > Nephropidae > Homarus > Homarus americanus. Next base: position 15,156 of record NW_024746693.1, on the reverse strand, counting down.
GAAAATCTACTTTCCCGTAAAAAGAAGTAAACCTAACAGAAATACACTGTGTTTCATTTAAAAGTAAGTTTTCCTGAAAGATGTAAAACAAACTAAGATACACTGTTTTTCATCTAAAAGTGTTTGTGAAAAGTAAAACAAGCTTTAAACTACGTTTTAAACAGAAAACAGGGCTTATCTTTGAAAAAGTACAACTGATTAAAACCAGTTTTTTCAAAAAAGTGGTCGTTTTCCGTGAAAAGAAATAAAACTAAAACCAGTGTTATGAGAAAAATTAAGCGTTTCCGTGAAAAGGTATGACAAACTAAAATACATTGTTTTTCTTCTAAGCTGATTGCTTTCCGTGAAAAAAGTAAAACTAACTGAAACACACTATTTTCAATTATATTAGTATTTTCCTGAAAAAAGTAAAACTAACTTTAAAACAGTTTTCCAACAGAAAAAAGCATATATGAAAAAGTATAGCTGACTGAAAACAGTGTTTATGAGGAAAAAACTAAACGTTTTCCATGAATAAAAGTAAAATTAACTAAAATACATTGCTTTTCATCTAAAAAGTGTGTGTTCTCTATAAAAGAAGTAAAACTAACTTTAAAAACTATTTTTCAACAGAAAATAATGCTTATTGAGAAAAAACTAAACGTGTTCCATGAAAAGAGGTAAAATTAACTAAAATACATTGCTTTTCATCTAAAAGTGATTGTTTTCCGTAAACAGAAGTAAACTAACTAAAATATACCTTTTACATCTAAATGTGATTGTTTACTTTAAAAAGTAATAACTTCAAAACAGTGTTTACAGAAAACAAGGCTAATCTTTGAAAAAGTAAAACTGACTAAGAAATAGTGTTCTGAAAAGAATTTAAGGGTTTTCGTGAAAAGAAAAGACTAACTTAAATGCATTGTTTTCATCTAATACTGAATGTTTTACGTAAAATGAAATAAAACTAACTTCAAAACAGAATTTTTAACAGAAAACAAGGCTTGTGTTTGCAAATAAGTTAAATTGACAAAACAGTTTTTGAGAAAAATTTAGCGTTTTCAGCAAAAAAAAGTAAAATGAACTAAAATACATTGCTTTTCATTTAAAACTGAGGGTTTTCGTAAAAGGAAGTAAACTTAAAATACACTGTTTTTCATCTAAAAGTGAGTGTTTTTGTGAAAAGAAGTAAAACTAACTAAACAACGTTTTAAACAGAAAACAGGCCTTATCGTTGAAAATTATCGACTTATCGGGAAGTAGATTTTCGGGGAAATATTACCATTTTTTTGCGAAGTAGATTATCATAAAAAGCGGGAAATTTGTTTCACAAAAAATGGGAAATATCTACTTTCGAAACTTGATTTATCTACTTTAAGTAGAATAGATTACTACTTTTCCGGAAAGTAGATTATCGACTTCTCGGAGTACATTTCGAATTTTGCGGGAAATATTACGTAATTTTACAAAGTAGATTATCATAGAAAACTGGAAATTTGTATCATAAAAAAATGAAATATGTACTTTCCGGGAAAGTTGGATAGATTTTTATATCTTTTTGCGGAAAACATTCCCTTTAGATGAAAAATAGTGTATCTAGTTAGTTTTACTTTTTCATGAAAAACACTCACTTGTTGATGAAAAATGCATTTAATCAGTTTACTTCTTTTCACGGGAAAACATATCTCTTTCAAAACTCTGTTTTTAATCATTTATACTTCTTTTCAACGATAAGCCTGTTTCTGTTTAACATTTTTTGAGATTAGTTTACTTCTCTAAAATAGTGTATCTTAGTTAGTTTTACTTCTTTCTGAAACTTACTTTAATTAACACGTGTATTTCTGTTAGGTTACTTCTTTTACAGGGAAAGATTTTCAATTTTTCGGGAAATATTACCTAATTTTGCGAAGTAGATTATCATAAAACAAAATTTGTATCATAAAAAATGGAAATATCTACTTTCCGGGAAAGATGGTAATCTACTTTCCCAAAAAGTGGATAGATTTTTACTTTTCGGAAAATAAGCTAACCTAATCTACCTAACCAATCCCTACCCGACTTACCCCACAACCCAACCTAACCCTAAGCTAACCTAACCTAACCTAACCATAGCCTAACCTAACCTAACCTAACCTAAAATCTAAAACTGAAAATTAGTGTTTTTGAAAAAAAGAAATTAAGCGTTTTCCGTGAAAAGATGATAAAAATAAATAAAATACATTAGTTTCATCTAAAACTGAGTTTTTCGTGAAATATAGTAAAAACTAACTAAATTCACCTAACCCTAACGTAACCTAGGCTAGGTTAGGTTGGGTTAGAGTTAGGTTAGGTTAAATTAGGGAAAATTAATTCAGATTAGTTTACTTTTATCACGAAAAAAACTCAGTTTGATGAAAACCAATGTATTTTATTTAGGTTAGGTTAGGTTAGGTTGGGTTAGGTTAAGTTAGGTTAGGATTGGAGTTCGGTTAGGTTGGATTAAGTTAGGATTGGATAGGTTAGGTGAGGTTACGTTAGGTTAGGTTAAGTGATTTTAGTTTGTTTTACTTCTTTTCAAGCAAACACTCACGGTCATTGAATTTCCCTAAAAACACTGTTTTTTAGTTAGTTGTACTATTATCGAACATGTGGCGTGTTTTCTGTTGAAGAACTTTTTTTGAAGTTAGTTACTTCTTTTCACGGTTAAATGGTTAGGTTGGTTAAGTTTGGTTGGGTTAGATTAGGTTAGGTTAGGTTAGGTTAGGTTAGGTTAGGTTAGGTTAGGTTAGGTTAGGTTAGGTTAAGTTAGGTTAGGTTAGGTTAGGTTCAGTTAGGTTAGGTTGGGTTAAGTTAGGATAGGTTAGGTGAGGTTACGTTGGGTTAGGTTAAGTGAATTTTAGTTTGTTTTACTTCCTACAAGAAACACTCACGAAAGTCGTTGAATTTCCTTACAAAAACACTGTTTTTTAGTTAGTTGTACATATTATCGAACATGTGGCGTGTTTTCTGTTGAAGAACTTTGTTTTGAAGTTAGTTTACTTTTTCACGGTTAAATTAGGTTAGGTTAGGTTAGGTTTGTTGGGTTGCTGTTGGTTTGGGGTTGCTGGGGTTAGGTTGTTAGGTTAGGTTAGGTTAGGTTGGGTTGGGATGGTTGGGTTAGGTAGGTTAGGGTTAGGTTAGCTTTTAGGTTTCGTTAGGTTAGGTTAGGTTAGGATAGGTTTTCTTAGGTTAGGTTAGGTTAGGTGAATTTTAGTAAGTTTTTTACATCTTTTCACTAAAAATAATCAGTTTTAGATAAATACCAATGTATATTACATTATTTTATCTTCTTTTCACGGAAAACGCTTAATTTTTTTCAAAACACTGATTTTCAGTGTTAGACGTTGGTTAGGGTTAGGTTAGGTTTGGTACACCAGGTACACCTCTGATACCCCAGGTACACCTCTAACACTCCCAGGTACACCTCCTATATTCCCAGGTACACCTCCGATACTCCCAGGTACACCTTGAGACTCCCAGGTACTTCTCTGACACCCCTGGTATACCTTCTGACACTCCCCAGGTACACCTCTGACACTCCCACGTCCGCCTCCGACACCCCAGGTACAACCTGACACCCCAGGTAAACCTGATACCCTAGGTACACCTCTGACACTCCCAGGTACACCTCTGACACTCCTAGGTATTCCTGTGACACTCCTTTGTACACCCCTGACACCCCAGGTACAACCAAGACACTCCCTGGCACACCTCTGACACTCTCAGGTACACCTCTTTCACTACCTGGTTCTCCCTGACACTCCCAGGTACACCTCAGACACTCCCTGTTACACCTCAGTCACTCTAGGCACACTTCTCACACTCAGCAGGTACTCCTGTGACACTCCCAGGTGCACCCCAAGACACTTCCAGCACACCTCTGACACTCCCAGGTACACCTAAGATACTTCCAGGCACACCCTCTGACACCCCAGGTACACCGCTGACTCGGCCAGGTACACCCTCTGACATTCCATGTACACCGCCGACACTCCCAGATACACCTCTGACACTCCCATGTACCCACTCACACCCCTGGTACACCCCTGACACTCCCAGGTACACCTCTGACGCCCAGGTACACCCTGACACTCCCAGGTACAACTCAGACACCCAGGCACACCGCAGATACCCCCAGGTATACCCCCAGACACTCCCCAGGTGCACCCTCTGACATTCCCAGGTACACCTCTGACACTCCCAGGCACACGTCTGACACTCCTAGGTACACCTCTGACACCCCAGGTACACCTCTGACACTCCTAGGTATTCCTCTGACACTCCCTGGTAAACCCTGACACTCCCAGGTACACCTAAGACAATCCCAGCACACCTCTGACATTCCAAGTACACCGCTGACACTCCCAGACACCTCTGACACTCCCATGTACTCCACTCACACTCCCTGGTACACCCCCTGACACTCCCAGGTACAACTCTGACGCTCCCAGGTACACCTCTGACACTCCCAGGTTCACCTCAGACACCCCAGGCACACCTCAGACACCCCAGGCACACCTCAGACACCCCTAGGTACACCCCAGACACCCAGGTACACCTCCGACACTCCCAGGTACACCTCTGACACTCTGGTACACCTCTGACACCCAGGTACACCCTCTGACACTCCCATGTACACCTCTGACACTCCTAGGTACACGTCTGACACCCAGGTACTCCACTGACATTCCTGGTACACCTCTGACACTCCCAGGTACACGTCCGACACCCCAGACACACCTCTGACACCCCAGGTACACCTCTGACACTCCCAAGTACACCTCTGACACTCCCAGGTACATCTCCGATACTCCCAGGTATACCTCCGATATTCCCAAGTACACCTCCTATATTCCCAGGTACACCTCCGATACTCCCAGGTACTTCACACCCCTGGTATACCTGACACTCCCAGGTACACCTCCGATACTCCCAGATACACCTCTGACACTCCCCACGTCCGCCTCCGACACTCCAGGTACAACTCCGACACCCCAGGTAAACCTCCGATACTCCTAGGTACACCTCTGACACTCCAGGTAACACCCTCTGAGACTCCTAGGTATTCCTCTGACACTCCCAGGCACACCTCTGACACTCCTAGGTATTCCTCTGATACTCCCTGGTACACCTCTGACACCCCAGGCACACCCCAGACATTCCCTGGCACACCCTATCACTCCCCTGGTTCTCCCCTGACACCCCAGGCACACCTCAGACACTTCCAGGTACACCTCAGACACTCCCAGGTACACCTCTAACACTCCCTGGTACACCAGACACTTCTAGGTACACCTCTGACACTCCCAGGTACACTGCTGACACTGCCAGGGACACCTCTGACACCCATGTACACCTCCGACACTCCCAGGTACACTCTGACACTCACATGTACTCCACTGACACCCTGGTACACCCCTGACACTCCCAGGCACCTCTGACACCCCCAGGCCTCTGACACTCCCAGGTACACTCAGACACCTCCCAGGTACTCCCCGATACTCCCAGGTACACCCCAGACACTGCCAGGTAAACCTCCGACACCTCCTGCTACTCCTGAGGGATACCTGGAGTGTCTGAGGTATACCTGGGAGGGCCGGAGTTGTACCTGGAGCGTGAGAAGTACCTGGGAGTATCGGAGGTGTACCTGGAGTGCGGAATTGCACCTGGGAGGTCGGACGCGACCCGGAGGTCAGGAGGTGTACCAGGGAATGTCGGTGGAGTACCTGGGAGGTCAGAGGTACTTGGGAGTATCGGAGGTGTACCTGGGAGTATCGGAGGTACCTGGGAGTTTCAGAGGTGTACGTGAGAGTGTACATAACCCAACCTAAACCTAACCTAACCTAACCTAACCTAACCTAACCTAACCCAACCCAGTCTAACCTAACCTAACCTAACCGTGAAAAGAAGTAAACTAACTTCAAAACAGAGTTCTTCAAGAGAAAACACGGCACGTATTCGAAAATATAAATAAACTAACGAAAAACAGTGTTTTTTAAGGAAATTCAACACCTCTGAGAGTTAGTTTTAAAAGAAGTAAAACTAACTAAATTCACTTAACCTTCTCTAACCTAACCTAATCCCAACTCATCCTAATCTCAATTTAATGCACCTAATCACCTAACCCAATCTCAATCTAATCTCTCAACTCAACCCAACTCTACTCCCAACTCCACATCCCAATCCCACCTAGTTAATTTAATCTACCCCCATTCTAGCTCTAACCTAAACTAACCCAACCTACCCTAACCTAATCTCTAACACTAAAAAATCAGTGTTTTGAAAAGAAATTAATAGTTTTCCAGGAAAAGAAGATAAAATAAGTAAAACACATTAGTTTTATCAAAACTGAAAGAGTAAAACTAATTCAGGCTCATTTCCAATCCCACCTAACCTAATCCCATCGTAGTCCCAATCCCAACCTAGCTCCATCTCAACTCCAACCTATTCCTCTCACTCAATCAGCCCACCTCCATTCTGGTCTCTAATTCAAACTTAACCTAGGTTAAGTTAGGGTTAGCTTAGGTTAGGTTAGGTTAGGTTAGGTTAGTTTCTGTTAGGTTAGGTTAGGTCAGGTTATGTTAGGTTAAGTTGGGTTAGGTTAGGTTAGGTTAGGATAGGTTAGGTTAGGTTAGGTTAGGTTAGGTGAATTTTAGTTAGTTTTATTTTTCACGAAAAACATTCAGTTTTAGATAAAACCAATGTATTTACTTATTTTCAAAACACTGATTTTCAGTGTTAGAGGTTAGGTTAGGTTAGGTTAGGTTAGATTAGGTTAGGTTAGGTTAGGTTAGCTAATTAGGTAGGTTAGGTTTCTTTTGGGTAGGTTGGGCTGGGTTAGGTTGGGTTAGGTTAGATTAGGTTAGGTTAGGTTAGGTTAGGCAGGTTAGGTTAGGTTGGGTTAGGTTAGGTTAGGTTTGTTAGGTAAAGGTTAGGTTAGGTTAGGTTAGGTGAATCTTAGTTAGTTTTATTTCTTTTCACAAAAAAACACTCATTTTATATATAAACCAATGTATTTTACTTTTTTTTATTTCTTTTTCACGGAAAACTATTAATTTATTTCAAAACACTGTTGTGCTAGAGTTTAAGGTTAGGTTAGGCTAGTTAGTTTTAGGGTTAGGCCAGGTTACCTTAGTTAGGTTAGCTTAGGTTAGGGCTGCTGGGCTGGGAACAGGCTGGGCTTCTGGTTGGGCTAGTGGGTTAGGTTATTTAGTCTTGAAAAGCAGATAATCTATCCACTTTTCTGAAAAATAGATAACCAATCTCTTCCTGGAAAGTAGATATTTCCATTTTTATGATACAAATTTCCTGTTTTACTTTTTTTCACAAAACCACTCACTTTAGATAGAAAACAGTGTATTTTATTAAGTTTACTTTTTACGAAAACACCTGGGGCTTCACGCAAACGCTAAATTTCTTCAGAAACTGTTTTTTAAATAATTTAACTTATTTCAAACCTGCCTGTTTTCTGTTAAAAATTCTGTTTTGGTTATTTTTTTTTCTTTTATGGAAAAACACCTGCCTAGATAAAAACCAATGCATTTTTATTTATTTTTATCTTTCTTTTCACGGAAAAACGCTGACTTTTTAAAACACTAATTTTCACAGTTAGATTTTGAAGAAGCAGGGCTAGAAGAAGAAGAAGAAGAAGTCAGGCTAGGCTAGGCTAGGCTAGCCAGGGCAGGCAGTGCTGGGCCAGGCCAGGCTAGCTTAGCTGGGCTGGGCTGGGCTGGGCCAGGCTCTGGCTAGGTTAGGCTAGTTAGGAAGAATAGGTTAGAAAATAAGCAATAGGTTAGGTTGGCATTGTGTTAGGTTAGTTAAGCTTGCTTGAATTCGGTTAGGTTTGCCAAGTTAGGTTATGTTGTGTTGTGTTAGAATAAGGTTAGACAGTAGGTTAGACTGAAATAGATTAGGCTAGAAGAGTGTTGTAGTTAGGTTAGATTGTGTTAGGTTAGGTTAGGTTAGGTTAGTTAGGTTCGGTTAGGTTATAAGAAGGGTTATGAATTTTATTGGGTTTTACATCTTTTTCACGAAAAACACTACGGAAGTCGTTGAATTTTACAAAACACTTGTTTTTAGTTAGTTGTACATATTATCGAACATGTGTCGCTTTCTGTTGAAGAACTCTGTTTTGGAAGTTAGTTTAGGTTAGGTTAGGTTTGCTGGGTTGGGGTTGGTTTGGGTTGAGTTGGTTGGGCTAGGCTATTAGAAGCATAGGGTTAGGTTGCTGGGATGGCTAATAAGTTAGGTTAAGAAGAAGGCTTAAGGTTACGTAGTTGTGGGTTGAAATAGGATAGGCTTGCTTAGGCTAGTTAGTTAGGTGAATTTTAGTAAGTTTTACATCTTTTCACGAAAAATAATCAGTTTTAGATAAATAACAATGTATATTACTTGTTTTCATCTTCTTTTCAAGTGGAAAACGCTTAATTTTTCAAAACACTGGATTTTCAGTGTTAGATGTTGGTTAGGTTACAGGTTAGGGTTGGTACACTCTAGTACACCTCTGATACCCCAGGTACACTTAACACTCCCAGGTACACCTCCGATACTCCCAGGTACACTGATATTCCTACACACTTCCCATATTCCCAGGTACACCTGATACTCCCAGGCACACCTTGAGACTCCCAGGTACTACACTGACACTTCCAGGCACACCCCTGACACTCCCATGGCCATTCCTGATACTCCTCTACGTCCGCCTCCGACACTCCTGGTAACCTCCGTGATATTCTCAGGTACACCTGATATTCCCAGGTACACCTCCGATACTCCCAGGTATTAATTTTGAGACTCCCAGGTACTACCGACTAATTTCCCTGGTATAACTCTAATATTCTAGTAAACTCTCCGATACTCCTAGGTACACCTCAGACACTGACAGGTACACCTCTGACACTCTAGGTATTCCTGTGGACACCCTGGTGACACCTCTGACACTCCCAGGCATAACTAAGACACTGGTACACCTTCTGACACCTCAGTACACTTCGGGTTGGCTCATTCTCCTCAGACACTACAGGTACACCTCAGACACTCTGTTACACCTCAGTCACTTGGTACACTTCACACTGCAGGTACCCCTGTGACACTCCCAGGCACGAAGACTTGCACACCCTGACACTTAGAACACCTACGACACTTCCAGGCACACCTCTGACACTCCCAGGTTAATTGACACGGCCAGGTACACCTCTGACATTCCATGTACACCAGCTGACAATTCCAGATACACCTCTGACACTCCCATGTACCCACTCACACTCCCTGGTACACCCCACACCCCAGGTACACCCTCTGACATTCCCAGGAACACCTCTGACACTCCCAGGCACACCTTCTGACACTCCTAGGTATTCCTCTGACACTCCCTGGTAAACCTCTGACACTCCCCAGGCACACTCTAAGACACTCCCAGGCACACTTAACACTCCTGTGTACACCTGCTGACATTTGGCCAGGTACACCTCTGACATTCCATGCACACCGCTGACATTCCCCAGACACACCTCTGACACCCCATGCACTCCACCACCCCTGGACACCCCAGGTGCCACCTCTAACGTCCAGGTACACCTCTGACACTCCCAGGTACACCTCAGACACTCCCAGGTACACCGCAGATACCCCACACCTCTTGACACCCCAGGGCACACCTTCACAGCTCCCAGGTACACCTCTGACACTCCCCAGGCACACCTCAGACACCCCCGGCACATCGCAGATACTCCCAGGCACCCCAGACACCCCCCCACACCCTGACTCTCCCAGGTACCCCCTTTCACCCCTGGTTCTAAGCTAACACTCCCAGGTACCTCAGACACTCCCAGGCACACCACACCCCAGGTACACACTAGACACCCCAGGCACATTTTTCACCTCCCAGGTACATCTGACACTCCCAAGAACATCTCTGAACTGACATTCCCAGGTACCTCTGACATCCCAGGCACTCCACTGACTCCCTGGTAGCCTCGACACTCCCCAGGCACACTCTGACACCCCAGGCACACTGCACTCCCAGGCACACCTCCCAGGCACACTTCTGTCACCCTGATAAATTTCACCCCAGGCACACTGCCCAGGTGCTGCAGCACACGCCAGGTAACTCTGCCAGGCATTTGAGAGTTCCTCACTGACACCTCATTTTCTGACACTCCCAGGCAACCTCTACAGGATTGACACTCCCAGGCACACCTCTGACACCTCCCAGTGGCTCCTCTGACACTCCCAGGCACACCTCTGTCACCAGCTTCTTCCTGACACTTGTGGAACTCCTGACACTCCCAGGTACACCAGATATTCTTGGCACACTAGACTTCCCAGGCACACTATCTCTCCTGGCTCCTCAGCACCCAGGCACACCAGACACTTCCTGACATTCACCAGGTACTACACTCCCCTGGCACCTCAGACACTCCAGGCACACCTTCTGACACCCCAGGCACACAGGCACCTGACACTCCCAAGGTACATCTCTGAGGTGTACCTGGGAGTGTCTGAGGTACCTGGGAGGGTCGGAGGTGTACCTGGGAGCATGAGAAGTGTACCTAGGAGTATCGGAGGTGTACCTGGAGCAATTGTACCTGGAGTGTCGGACGTGACCTGGGAGTGTCAGAGGTGTACCAGGGAATGTCAGTGAGTACCTGGGAGGTGGATTACCTGGGAGTTTCAGAGGTGTACCTGGGAGGCCAGAGGTACCTGGGAGTGCCAGAGGTGTACCAGGAGTGGCCAAGGTGTACATGGAGTGTCAGAGGTGTCCTGGTGTCTGAGGTGTACCTGGGAGTGTCTGAGGGAACCCGGGACTGTCAGAGAAGTACCAGGTACTGTCACAGGAGAACCTAGGGAGGAGAGTTGTACCTGAGACTGAGAGGTGTACCTAGGAGTGTCTGAGGGCACCTGGGAGGCTGAGCCTGGGAGGTGGGAGGTGTTCCTGGAGTGTCTGAGGTACCTAGGAGGTCAGAGAACCAGGGAGGAAAGAGGTACCTGGGAGGTCGGAGTTGTACCTGGGAGGTCGGAGGTGTACCTGGGAGCGTGAGAAGTGTACCTGGAGCATCAGAGGTGTACTTGGAGTGTCGGAGGTGTACCTGGGAGTGTCAAAGGTACTTGGGAGGCTGAGGGTGAACCTGGGAGGTCAGAGGTGTACCTAGGAGGTCTGAGTTGTACCTGGGAGTGTCAGAGGTGCCTGGGAGGTCAGAGGTGCACTTGGGAGGCTGAGGTGCACCTGGAGTGTCTGAGGTACCTGGGAGTGTGAGAAGTGCACCTGGGAGTGTCTGGGGTGTACCTGGGAGTGTCTGAGGTGCACCTGGAGGTCAAAGGCATGGGAGGTCATAGGTGTACCTGGGAGTGTCAGTGGTGTACCAGAGGCAGCTGAGTACCTGGGAGTGTCGGAGGTACTGGAGTGTTAAAGAAAAACCAGGAGTGTCACAGGAGTCCCTGGGAGAGTGAGAGGTACCTGAGGTGAGAGGTGTTCCTAGAAGTGTCTTAGGTGTACCTGGGAGTATCGGAATGTGTACCTGGGAGTGGTCAGAGGTGTACCAGTGAATGTCAGAGGTATACCAGGAGTGTCAGTGAAGCACCAGGAGTCTCAAAGGTGTACTTGGGAGCATCGAGGTGCAACCTGGGAATATCGGAGGTGTACCTGGGAATATCGGAGGTGTACCTGAATATCGGAGGTACCAGGATTGTCAGAGAAGTGCACCTGGGAGGTCAGAGGTGTACTTGGGAGACGGAGGTGTACGTGGGAGTTTAAGAGGTACCTGCAAGGTACCAAACCCAACCGAACCTAACCTAACTTATCCCAACCCAACCTAACCCAACCTAACCAAACCTAACCTAACCTAACCTAACCTAACCTAACCTAACGTAAACCAAAAATAAGCCAACCCAACCCATCCCAACCCAACCCCAAACCAACCCAACCCAACCCAACCTATCCTAACCTAACCTAACCCAACCTATCCTCTAACACTGAAAATCAGTGTTTTGAAAAGAAATTACTAGTTTTCGTGAAAAGAAGAAAAAATAAGTAAAATACATTGGTTTATCTAAACTGAGTGTTTTTTTAGAAAAGAAGCAAACTAACTAAAATTCACCCAACCCAACCCAACCTAACCTCACCTAACCTAACGTAACCCAACCCAACCCAACCAAACCTAACCTAACCCAACCTAATCTAATCTTAGCTAACCCAACCCAACCCAACCCAACGCAACCCAAACAAACCCAACCTCAACCTAAAGTAACCTAACCCAACCTAACCTAACCTAATCTAACCTGACCAACCTAACCTAACCTAACCCCAACCCAACCCAACCTAACCCAACCGAAACCAACCCAACCTAACCTAACCAAACCCAACCTAACCCAACCTAACCTAACCTAACCCAACACAACCAAACCCAACCCAACCAAACCCAACCCAACCCAACCTAACCTAAACCCAACCCAACCAAACCCAACCTAAACCAACCCAACCCAACTCTAACCCAACCTAACCCAACCCAACCTAACCCAACCCAACCCAACAGAAACCAACCTAACCTAACCCAACCCAACCTAACCTAACCCAACACAACCAAAACCCAACCTAACCCAACCCAACTCAACCCAACCTAACCTAACCCAACCTAACCCAACCTAACCTAACCCAACCCAGCCTAACCTAACCTAACCTAACCCAACCTAACCTAACCTAACCCAACCCACGCCAACCTAACCTGACCTCTAACACTGAAAATCAGTGTTTTGAAACGAAATTAATAGTTTTCAGAAAAGAAGATAAAAATAAGAATACATTGGTTTTATCTAAAACTGAGTGTTTTTCGTGAAAAGAAGAAAACCAACTAAAATTCACGTAACCCAACCCAACCTAACCTCACCTAACCTAACGCAACCCAACCCAACCTAACCAAACCTAACCTAACCTAACCTAATCTAATCTAACCCAACCCAATCCCAACTCCAACCCAACGCAACCCAACCAAACCTAACCCAAACCCAAAGTAACTCAATCCCAACCTAACCCAACCTAATCTAACCCATCCTAACCTCAACCCAATCTAACCAAACCCAACCCAACCTAACCCAACCCAACCCAACCTCCCAACCCAACTCCAACCCAACTATTAGGATAGGTTTGACCTTCTGACACTCCCCACACCTCCGATACCCCTGACACCCCACGTCCGCCCTGACACTCTTAGGTATTCTCACATTCTCTGACACCTAGGTAGTCCTGCACATTCCCTGACACCCCATGTACACACCCTGTTCTCGGCACACCTCTCCCAGACACCTTTATCACCCCCTGAGCCTCACCCAGCAGGTCAGACACCTCCAGGTACACCTCAACACTTCCTGCAGGCATACCTTCTAAACTCCCCTGGCACACCTCAGACACTTCTAGATATCCTCTACAGGTAACGCTGACTGTGGTAATATTCTCTGACACTCCCACACCTCTGACGACTCCCAGGTACACTCTGACACTGCTTAGAAACCTCCTGACACCCAAGGCACACATCTCTGAGGTGTACCTGGGAGTGTCTGAGGTGTACCTGGGAGGGCCTGTACCTGGGAGGTCGGACGCGGACCTGAGAGTGTCAGGAGGTGTACCAGGAATGTCAGGAGTACCTGGGAGTGTCAGGAGGTGTACATGGGTGTGTCGGAGGTGTACTTGGAGTGTCAAAGAAATACCAGGGAGGTCACAGGAGTACCTGGGAGAGTGAGAGGTACCTGAGAGGTGAGAGGTGTACCTAGAAGTGTCTTAGGTGTACCAGGGAGGTCAGATTTGTACCTGAGGTCTGAGGTGTACCTGGGAGTGCCTGAGGTGCACCAGGAGTGTCAGGGGAGAACCAGGGTGAAAGAGGTGTACCTAGGAGTTTCCAGAGGTGTACCAGGAGGTCTGAGGTGCACCTGAGAGCCAGAGGTGTACCAGGAAATGTCAGAGGAATACCCAGGAGTGTCAGAGGTGCACTTGGGACTGTCAAAGGTGTACCTAGGAGTATCGGAGGCTTCACTCGGAGTGTCGGAGTTGTACTTGGGAGTGTTGGACGGACCTGGGAGGTCAGAGGTACCTGGGAGTACGGAAGAATACCTGGGAGGTCAGAGGTGTACGTGCGAATGTCAGAGGTATACCAGGGAGTGTCAGTGAATTACTAGGGAGTCTCCAAAAGGTTTGAGAGTATCGGAGGAGTACCTGGGAATATTGAGGTGTACCTGGGAATATCGAAGGTGTACCTTGGAATATCTGAGGTGTACAGGGAGGTCAGAGAAGTACCTGGGAGTCTCAGAGGTGAACCAGGAGTCTTTTCACTGAAAACTTTTTAATTTATTTTCAAAACACTGATTTTCAAAGTTAGAGCTTGTTAGAAGAAGTAAGGTTAGTTTAGGAAGGAAGAAGTTAGGTTAGGCTAGGTTAGGCTAGCTGAGGTTCCCAAGTAGATAATATATCCACTTTTCTGAAAATAGATAATCAACTTTCCCGGAAAGTAGATATTTCCATTTTTATGATACAAATTTCCAGTTTTCTATGATAATCTACTTCGCAAATTAGGTAATATTTCCCCGAAAAATTGGAAAATCTACTTCCCAAAGTCGGTAATCTACATTCTCGAAAGTAAAATCTATTCTTCTGAAAGTAGATAACTAACTTTCCCGAAAGTAGATATTTCATCTTTTTATGATGCAATTTCCCATTTTCTATGATAATCCACTTGCAAATTAGTAATATTTCCGAAAATTGGAAAATCTACTCTCGTTAAAAGAAGTAAACCTAACAGAAATACATCAGTTTTATTTAAAAGTAAGTTTTCCAGAAAAGAAGTAAACTAACTAAGATACACTGTTTTTCAACTAAAAGTGTTTTTGTCAAAAGAATTAAAACAAGCTTCAAACTATGTTTCAAACAGAAAACAGGTCGTGAAAAGAAAAACGACTAAACTAAAAACCAGTGTTATGAGAAAATTGCTGCTTCCGAAAAAGAAGTAAAACCAACTGAAATATACTATTTTCAATTAAATTAAGTGTTTATGAATAAAAAGTAAAATTAACTAAAATACACATTGCTTTTCATCTAAAAGTGTGTGTTTTCCAAACAGAAGTAACTAACTAAAATATACCTTTACATCAGCAATACGTAACTGAAACGAAATTGAT
>NW_024746692.1:32500-38980 GCF_018991925.1 Homarus americanus | reverse complement strand
CTCAAAAAATACGGTAAGATTCGTCTTTTTACAATGTTTCAAATCATTCCTCACTGTTAAGAAATAGCCAGTGTTATACTATGGTCAGGGGTGAAGGAAGAAAGGAGGGAGGTCAGGAGAGAAAAAAAGGAGGGTGTGGGAGGGCAGGGAGGCAGGGGAGTAGGGAAGTAAGGTGTGGGAGGGTGGTAGGGGTAGGAAGGAGGGGGTTGGAGAGGAGGTGGGGGTGTGGGGAGGTGGGGTGGGAGGCAGGTGGGGGTGTGGGGAAGGAAGCAAGGTGGGAGGGAGAGTTGGGGAGGAAGGAAGTGAGGGTAGGGAGGCATGAGAGTAAGGAAAGAGGTGAGTGTGGGAGGATGAGGGGAAGGATTGAAGGATGATTTTTAACGTTTCTCGTTTTGAAAATGTCAACACACAAACTGACTCTACAGCGCATAACAGAAACAAAATCCCTAAACACTACTTAAATAATCCTAAAAACATTACTTGAAATAATCCTAAAACACCACTTAAATAATCTAAACTCTACTTAAAATAATCCTAAACACTACTTAAATAATCCTAAAACTCTACTTAAATAATCCTAAACCACTACATAAATAATACCTAAACACTGCTTAAAACTAATCCTAAAACAAATAATCCACAAACTTGACAGAAATAATCCCTAAACACTACTTAAATAATCCCTAAAACACTACTTAAATAGTCCCTAAACACTACTTAAATAATCCCTAGAACATTACTTAAATAATCCCTAAACACTACATAAATAATCCCTAAAACACTACTTAAATAGTCCCTAAACACTACATAAATAATCCCTAGAACACTACTTAAATAATCCCTAAAACAGAAATAATCCCTAAAACACTACACAAATAATCCCTAAAACAGAAATAATCCCCCCAATTCCCCTAAAGAGTGAGCACAATCCCAAACAACACGTGGTGGAAGGTGTAGCTTGGAGGCACAATAGTGTTTTTTGTGTTTTTTTGTGTTTTTTTGTGTTTTTTTTGTGTTTTTTGTGTTTTTTGTGTGTGTGTTTTTCTCGTTAGTGTTGGGCCTTGAGCTGTTGTTCTTGCCGCCTTGTTATTACGTTGATGAGACCAGGTATGTCTGTCTGTCTGTCTGTCCCTCTCATACACACAGGTCCCTCTCATACACACAGGTCCCTCTCATACACACAGGTCCCTCTCATACACACAGGTCCCTCTCATATACACACAGGTCCCTCTCATACACACAGGTCCCTCTCATACACACAGGTCCCTCTCATACACACAGGTCCCTCTCATACACACACAGGTCCTCTCACACACACAGGTCCCTCTCCATACACACAGGTCCCTCTCATACACACACAGGTTCCTCTCATACACACAGGTCCCTCTCATACACACAGGTCCCTCTCACACACACAGGTCCCTCTCACACACACAGGTCCCTCCTCACACACACAGGTCCCTCTCACACACACAGGTCCCTCACACACACAGGTCCCTCTCACACACACAGGTCCCTCTCACACACACAGGTCCCTCTCACACACACAGGTCCCTCTCACACACACAGGTCCCTCTCATGCAACATTCATTTCATCATACAAGACCTTTATTGACCTGTCGGCAGTCTTTGGTCTTCTCAGTGCATGATGCTATTACAACTACTACTTGGTATTTTGTGATTTGGTTAGGTTAGGTTTGGTTAGGTTAGGATTGATTTGGTTTGGTTAGGTTAGAGTTTGGTTTGGTTTTGGTTAGAGTTTGGTTAGGTTTGGTTTGGTTTTGGTTTGGTTAGGTTTGATTGGGTTTTGGTTGGGGTTAGGTTGGTTAGAAATGTTAGTTACATACCAGGGCAAATAATCTCTCTTTCTCTCTCTCTCTCTCTCTCTCTCTCTCTCTCTCTCTCTCCTCTCTCTCTCTCTCTCTCGTGTCCAACAAGCCCAGAGTCGTCCCCTCAGTTGATTTTCCATGGCAGAACATGAACTCTGCCTTAGCCTATGTACAATATATTTTACACACACACACACACACACACACACACACACACACACACACACACACACACACACACACACACACAGGTAGGGATCCCCAGCCGCCACTATACATGCTGGCGAACTACAGCAAAAACTAAGGTAGAAGTAGAATACAAATGGAACTTAACTTTAACATCGATAGATTAACTTAAGTCAGGTTGATTCGTGTTAACTATAGTAAATGGTTTTATTGAGACGGGGTCATACCTAACGTGTCTTACCTGTGGATTTAATGAGCTTGTTAAGGTGTAGTGGTTGGGTAGTTGTGGAAACGTATGTCTGTGTGTTCCTAACCTCGTAGACCTTTCACCACCCATCCCATCTTCTATCCCCACACACACCCACACACCCCACACCCACACCCCCACACACCCACACACACCCCGCCCCCACGCCCCCACACACACACACACACCCACCTCCCCACCCCCACACACACACACACACCACCCCTATGAAAAAGGCCCCAGATTCATTTAGTCACAAAGGAAGCTGTACATTTTTCCCTCCCAGCCCCCCGTGTTTACTCTGAGCAGTGCCTGAATATTCATACTTGCTTCAACCCTTCAATATATACGTCAGTACCGGGCCGGGGTCACTAGCCAGTCTCCCACACAAATGAAGTTCTCAGGTGCTTTATTGCCCACCTGGTATACATACATACATACATACATACATACATACATACATACATACATACATACTTGCTTACATACACACATACTTGCTTACGTACATACATACATACATACTTGCTTACATACACACATACTTGCTTACGTACATACATACATACATACGTGTGTGTGTGTGTTTGTGTTCTCTGAGGAGTTCTGTTGATAGATGGGATATACATATACAGAATACATAATTAAATATACATACAAACACAAGAACACTCAAATGAAGTTGTCAAACGAGTGTGTGTGTGTGTGTGCGTACATTTAGGTTTACATATACGTACACACACACACACACACACACACACTGTTATGTAATTATCAACTAAATAACATCCGGCGGCCATTGTGTTGACGCTATACACATAACATCAACAAGTATTTCCTTTCTTTGTTTGTGTCTTGTGTTTGTGAGTTTGTGTTTGTGTTTACATTGTGTGATTTGTTTGTGTTTGTGTCTACTGTGTTTGTGTGTGTATGTATGTAACCTGTGTTTGTGTGTTTGCTGTTGTCCTTTCCGCCATTAATTCGTATTGTGAGTATAATTAGAACAGATATACTTAACCCTTTGAGTATGATGACTTAACCCCTTGAGTATAATGACTTAACCCCTTGAGTATGATGACTTAACCCCTTGAGTATGATGACTTAACCCTTGAGTATGATGACTTAACCCCTTGAGTATGATGACTTAACCCTTTGAGTATGATGATTTAACCCTTGAGTATGATGATTTAACCCCTTGAGTGTGATGACTTAACCCCTTGAGTATGATGACTTAACCCCTTGAGTATGATGACTTAACCCCTTGAGTATGATGACTTAACCCCTTGAGTATAATGACTTAACCCTTGAGTATGATGACTTAACCCCTTGAGTATGATGACTTAATCACCAATACTTATATCTACTGCTACTACTACAAATTTTTTTTTTTTTTACAAATTGGCCTCCAGTCTCCCCCAATAGCCATACCTTCGCCACCATTTTATTACCTTAATATTAAATATCCTAATATGCAAAGCTTGGACACTTGATCTTGATGTTGTGCAGTGCGGCCTTACGGTTAAGTATGTTGAATGCGTTTGATAGCGACCACCAGAACAGCCTCCACACTTGCACCTGCCCTGACATCATCCTTTACCACCTCCATTATGCATTTTCCGATGATCCGTCTCAGCACTTCCCCCACCCCTATAGGCCTACATCCTGGATTCATATTCAGGGGAATGATATGGAGGTGTTGGCAGCACGAGGTTGACAGCTTTCTTGCAAGGGTGGCAATGGCCGTGCAGAGATCACTTGCTAAGGGGCCAAACTTGTTAGTGCTGAGGATGACTTTCCAACCGTTTGCATCCAGACATGAAGGGCCGGCTCCTCCTCCTCCTACTACCATCAACCACCATCATCACTGTCAACAACCAGTATTAAGTATAACAGCAAGCACCACTACCACCACCAATAACCACCATCACCAACAACCACCATCACCAACAACCACCAACAAGACCACCACGACCAAACACCATCACCAACAAGCACGACCACCACCAACAACCACCATCACCAACAACCACCAACAAGACCACCACGACCACCACCATCACTAACAACCACCATCACCAACAACCACCATCACCAACAACCACCATCACCAACAACCACCAACAAGACCACCACGACCACCACCATCACCAACAACCACCATCACCAACAACCACCACCACCAACAACCACCAACAAGACCACCGACCACCACCATCACTAACAACCACCATCACCAACAACCACCATCACCAACAACCACCATCACCAACAACCACCATCACCAACAAAACCATCACCAACAACCACCATCACCAGCAACCACCAACAAGACCACCGACCAAACACCACACAACAAGCACGACACCACCAACAACCACCACCACCAACAACCACCAACAACCACCAACAAGACACCACGACCAAACACCATCACCAACAAGCACGACCACCACCAACAACCACCATCACCAGCAACCACCAACAAGACCACCACGACCAAAACACCATCACCAGCAACACGACCACACCAACAACCACCACCACTATCGCCACCAGCCCAACCAGTAGCGGCAACATAAAAATATCGAGTTACTGAGTGTGGAAGCGAAGTGAAGTGGGAGACGCAGAAGGAGGGAGAGAGAGAGAGATGAGAGAGGAGATAGAGGGGAGAATATGAAAGAGACGGGTGAAGGGACTTGGTTAGAGAGAGAGAGGGCAGAGGCACTGAGGAGAGAGAGGAAGAGGAGTGGGAGGGAAGGCATCTGGCAGTATGGGGGGGGAGGGAAGAGGAGAGGTGAGGGAGGAGGAGCTGGTGAGACACTCAGGGGATGGAGACTGAGGGGGAAGACATTTGGCTCTCTGCAGGGGGTGTGAGGACAGAGAGTAAAGATGGGGAAGGGGAAGAAGGAAGGGGAGGAAGGGGGGTAGAGAAAGGGGAAGAAAAGAGGTGGGAAGAGAGAGAGAGAATAAAGGAAGAGTCTTATAAAAAAGTAGATAATAGGGAGAGGGTTGAAACATTTACCTCTCCGGAGAACCCTCTATGGGAAGGGATGGTTAGGTTAGGTTAGATTTGGTTAGGCTAAGTTAGGTTAGTTTACATAAAGTTAGGTTCTTAAGTTACGTTAAGTTTGGTTACTATAGAGAGATGAAGTTCGTTATCGAGGTCCGTTATATGCAAAACCCCATTTAACAGACTAAATGGAAAAAAAATCCATATATGGAAACGACACTGTACACTGTATCCGGGTTAAAGCTTCATAATGTGTTACCTGAAGTGTAATTATACCTGTTCATTTATATTACTGCTTCAAATACCTGTACTAACCTAACCTAACCTAACTAACCCAACCTAGCCTAACCTCTCTCATCAACCTAACCTAACCCAGCCTATCTAACCTAACCTAACCTAACCTAACATATCCAACCTAACCTAACCTAACCTAACCTAACCTAACCTAACCTAACCTAACCTAACCTAACCTAACCTAACCTAACCTAACCTAACCTAACCTAACCTAACCCAGCCTATCCTAACCTAACCTCATCTAACCTAATCTAACTTAACCTAACCTGATCTAACCTAATCTAACTTAACCTAACCTAACCTAACCAGATTTGTATTTTGTATCTTCAAACTAAATCTCTACTTGTACCTGTATTTGGACCTGTACCTGTAGTAGTACCTGTCCCCTTACACCTGTACCTGTAGTAGTACCTGTCCCTTACACCTGTACCTGTAGTAGTACCTGTCCCTTACCTGTACCTGTAGTAGTACCTATCCCTTACACCTGTACCTGTCCTTACACCTGTACCTGTAGTAGTACCTGTCAACACCTGTACCTGTCCTTGTGCCTGTAGTAGTACCTGTCACTTACACCTGTACCTGTCCCTTACACCTGTACCTGTGTAGTACCTGTCTTACACCTGTACCTCGTCCTTACACCTGTGCCTGTCCTTGTACCTGTGTACCTGTCCCTTACCTGTACCTGTCCCTTACACCTGTACCTGTAGTACCTGTCCCTTACACCTGTACCTGTCCCTTACACCTGTACCTGTCCTTGTACCTGTAGTAGTACCTGTCCCTTACACCTGTACCTGTCCCTTACACCTGTACCTGTAGTAGTACCTGTCCCTTACACCTGTACCTGTCCTTGTACCTGTAGTAGTACCTGTCCCACACCTGTACCTGTCCCCTTACACCTGTACCTGTAGTAGTAC
>NW_024746692.1:0-27500 GCF_018991925.1 Homarus americanus | reverse complement strand
AATATTAAAACAAATATCTCAAAGGTAAACAATATTAAAACAAATATCTCAAAGGTAAACAATATTAAACAAATATCTCAAAGGTAAACAATATTAAAACACATATCTCAAAGGTAAAACATATTAAAACAAATATCTCAAAGGTAAACAATATTAAAACAAATATCTCAAAGGTAATGATTTGGGGAATGTTTATATGAGGAGCCCCTGTAAACGCACTAGTGAAGGGGACTGTACCATCTGTTGACTGTCTGAACATACAGTCACCAAGACAGTTAAATATTGTGATTTTACTGACAGTCAGAACGATACAGTCATGGAAACAGTTAATGCCATGATGACTTTAATAACTGTTATATCGATACAGTTAAGTGCTATGATTTTACAGTTAGGGAGCCAGTTAAGTGACATGACCTAATTATACCCATATTACTGTTATATAGAGTCATAGAGCGTTAAGTGCCATGATAACAGTCACAACGATACAGTCACGGAGCCAGTTCTGTGCCATTGAATTCATCTGCCTAAATAATCCTCCTCTCCTTCCCCCTCCCTCTCCCTTTTCCACTCCACCCCCACCCCCTGCCCCCCCACCCCAGTCAATCCTAACGATATAGTCACGAGACAATCGTACGCCATTGACCTCGTATGACCTGGATAACAGCCCCTCCTCCTACCCCCTACTCCTCCTTTCCAACCTCCACCTCCACCTAACTGATGGAGACAATTGACCACCGTGACCTATCTTGACCCAGCTAAGTTTCTCTTGTCTTGAACGCGTCTGTCTCAGTCTTGTGTAACGTGTGCATACTGTAGTCTCAGAAGCATACGTCCGCCATCTTTTTTTGGGGGTGAAGATGGAGTTGTAAAAGAGGAGGAAGAGAAGAGGGAGAAGGAGAAGGGGGATGATGAGGAACAGGAGAGGAAGATAAGGGGAGGAAATGAAGAAAGAAGGTTGTAGGGCGGGTATCCTCTTCTGTTTTCTTTATCTATTCTCTTTTAGTTGCGTTTTTTTATTTCTTCTGTTTTTACTTAACCCCATTTTCATCATCGTCCTTTGATTTCTTCCCCTTTTTATCATTTTCTCTCTTTTTTGTTCTTCTCTTTCTCTTTTTCTTCTTCAATCCTTCCTTCACCATCATCATCTTTTCTCATTTCCTCCTCCTTCTCCTCTTTCCTCCGTCTTCCCTCTCCCCTTCCCTCCGTCCTCTCCTCCGTCTTCTCCCTCCCCTTCCTCCTCCGTCTCCCTCCCTTCCTCTGTCTTCTCCTCCTTCCTCTGTCTTCTCCCCTCCCTTCCCTCCGTCTTCTCTCTCCTCCGTCTCTCCCTCTCCCTTCCTCCGTCTTCCTCCTCCTCCCTTCCTCCGTCTCCCTCTCCCCTTCTCCGTCTTCTTCCTCTCCCTTCCTCCTCTTCTTCCCTCTCCTCTCCGTCTTCCTCTTCCCTGCCTTCTCCCCCCCTTCCTCCGTCTTCCTCCTTCCTCCGTCTTCCCTCTCCCCTCCCCTCCGTCTTCCCTCTCCCCCTTCCTCCGTCTTCCCTCCCCTTCCCTCCGTCTTCTTCCCTCCTTCCCTCCGTCTTCCTCTCCCCCCTTCCTCCGTCTTCCTCTCCCCCTTCCTCCGTCTCCTCTTTCTCCTCTTCCTCTCACCACCACCACCACACACCAAGTGACCTAAGACGTAGGTGTGGCACAATTGACCTATAGTGTGGCTAAGTGCAATAGACCTATGTTATGGTGAAGGGTGTGGCGCAGGTGACCTATAAAGGGTAGAGGGCACAAGTAAACCTATAGTGGTTGGGTGTGGCACAAATAAACCCATAGTGTGGTAGGTGTGGCACAAATAAACCCATAGTGTGGTAGGTGTGGCACAAATAAACCCATAGTGTGGTAGGTGTGGCAAATAAACCCATACTGTGGGTGTGGCACAAATAAAACCCATAGTGTGGTGGGTGTGGCACAAGTAAACCCATAGTGTGGTTGGGTGTGGCACAAATAAAACCCATAGTGTGGTAGGGTGTACAAGTAAACCCATAGTGTGGTTGGTGTGGCACAAATAAACCCATACTGTGGTAGGTGTGGCACAAATAAACCCATAGTGTGGTAGGTGGCACAATAAACCATAGTGTGTAGGTGTGGCACAAATAAACCCATAGTGTGGTTGGGTGTGGCACAAATAAACCCATAGTGTGGTAGGTGGCACAAAATAAACCCATAGTGTGGTAGTGGCACAAATAAAACCCATAGTGTGGTGGGTGTGGCACAAATAAACCCATAGTGTGGTAGGTGTGGCACAAATAAACCCATAGTGTGGTTGGGTGTGGCACAAATAAAACCCATAGTGTGGTAGGTGTGTGGCACAAATAACCCATACTGTGGTTGGGTGACAAATAAACCCATAGTGTGGTTGGGTGTGGCACAAATAAACCCATACTGTGGTTGGGTGTGTTCTAAAACATAGTGTGGTTGGTGTGGCACAAATAAAACCCATAGTGTGGTAGGTGTGGCACAAATAAACCCATAGTGTGGTAGGTGTGGCACAAATAAAACCCATAGTGTGGTTGGGTGTGGCACAAGTAAACCCATAGTGTGGTTGGGTGTGGCACAAATAAACCCATAGTGTGGTAGGTGTGGCACAAATAAACCCATACTGTGGTAGGTGTGGCACAAATAAACCCATAGTGTGGTAGGTGTGGCACAAATAAACCCATACTGTGGTTGGGTGTGGCACAAATAAAACCCATAGTGTGGTAGGTGTGGCACAAGTAAACCCATAGTGTGGTAGGTGTGGCACAAATAAACCCATAGTGTGGTAGGTGTGGCACAAATAAAACCCATAGTGTGGTAGGTGGCAACAAATAAACCCATAGTGTGGTAGGTGTGGCACAAATAAACCCATAGTGTGGTAGGTGTGGCACAAATAAACCATACTGTGGTAGGTGTGGCACAAATAAACCCATACTGTGGTAGGTGTGGCACAAATAAACCTATACTGTGGTAGGTGTGGCACAAATAAACCCATAGTGGTAGTGGTGTGGCACAAATAAACCCATAGTGTGGTAGGTGTGGCACAAATAAACCATACTGTGGTAGGGTGGCACAAATAAACCCATAGTGTGGTAGGTGTGGCACAAATAAACCCATAGTGTGGTAGGTGTGGCACAAATAAACCCATAGTGTGGTAGGTGTACAAATAAACCCATAGTGTGGTAGGTGTGGCACAAGTAAACCCATAGTGTGGTAGGTGTGGCACAAACCCATAGTGTGGTGTGCGGGCACAAATAAACCCATAGTGTGGTAGGTGGCACAAATAAACCCATAGTGTGGTTGGGTAAAGCACAAATAAAACCATACTGTGGTAGGTGGCACAAATAAACCCATAGTGGTTAGGTGTGGCACAAATAAACCCATAGTGTGGTTGGGTGTGGCACAAGTAAACCCATACTGTGGTTGGTGGCACAAATAAAACCCATAGTGTGGTTGGGTGTGGCACAAATAAACCCATACTGTGGTTGGGTGTGGCACAAATAAAACCCATACTGTGGTAGGTGTGGCACAAATAAACCCATAGTGTGGTTAGTGTGGCACAAATAAACCCATAGTGTGGTTGGGTGTGGCACAAATAACCCATAGTGTGGTTGGTGTGCCACAACAAAAACCCATACTGTGGTTGCGTGGCACAAGTAAACCCATACTGTGGTTGGGTGGCACAAATAAAACCCATACTGTGGTTGGGTGTAGCACAAATAAAACCCATACTGTGGTTGGGTGTGGCACAGTAAACCCATAGTGTGGTTGGGTGTGGCACAAATAAAACCCATACTGTGGTTGGGTGGCACAAATAAACCCATACTCGTGGTTGGGTGTGTACAAATAAACCCATACTGTGGTTGGGTGTGGCACAAATAAAACCCATAGTGTGGTTGGGTGTGGCACAAATAAACCATAGTGTGTAGGTGTCACAAATAAACCCATAGTGTGGTAGGTGGCACAAATAAAACCCATAGTGTGGTAGGTGTGGCACAACAAACCCATAGTGTGGTAGGTGTGGCACAAATAAAACCTATAGTGTGGTAGGTGTGGCACAAATAAACCCATAGTGTGGTAGGTGTGGCACAAATAAACCCATAGTGTGGTAGGGCACAAATAAACCCATAGTGTGGTAGGTGTGGCAAATAAATAAACCCATACTGTGGTAGGTGTGGCACAACAACCCATACTGTGGTTGGGTGTGGCACAAATAAACCCATAGTGTGGTTGGGTGTGGGTACAAATAAAACCCATAGTGTGGTAGGTGTGGCACAAATAAAACCCATAGTGTGGTAGGTGTGGTACAAATAAAACCCATACGTGTGGCAATAAATAAACCCATAGTGTGGGTGTGGCACAAATAAACCCATAGTGTGGTAGGTGTGGCACAAATAAACCCATAGTGTGGTAGGTGTGGCACAAATAAAACCCATAGTGTGGTAGGAACAAATAAACCCATAGTGTGGTAGGTGGCACAAATAAACCCATAGTGTGTAGGTGTGGCACAAATAAACCCATAGTGTGGTTGGGTGGACAAATAAACCCAATAGTGTGGTTGGGTGTGGCACAAATAAACCCATAGTGTGGTAGGTGTGGCACAAAAAACCCATAGTGTGGTTGGGTGTGGCACAAATGAACCCATACTGTGGTTGGGTGTGGCACAAGTAAACCCATAGTGTGGTTAGGTGTGGCACAGTAGACCCAGGGGAAATAAGGTGCACGAATGGGTGTGGCCCAGTTGTTGACCTTAGGCGTTTTATTTCCGGGTTGTTTACCACAGTGTTATAAGCGGCTGTCTCCTGCTGTTATCAATTGTTGTAGTAGTAGTAGCCATTGTAGCAGTAGTAGTAGCCATTGTTGTAGTAGTAGCAGCCATTGTTGTAGTAGTAGTAGCCATTGTTGTAGCAGTAGTAGTAGCCATTGTTGTAGTAGCAGCAGCCATTGTTGTAGTAGTAGTGAAGCCATTGTTGTAGTAGTAGTAGTAGCAGCCATTGTTGCAGTAGTAGCAGCCATTGTTGCAGTAGCAGTAGCCATTGTTGTAGTAGTAGTAGCCATTGTTGTAGTAGTAGCAGCCATTGTTGTAGTAGTAGTAGTATTAGCCATTGTTGCAGTAGTAGCCATTGTTGCAGCAGCAGTAGCCATTGTTGTAGTAGTAGAATAGCATTGTTGTAGTAGTAGTAGCCATTGTTGCAGTAGTAGTAGCCATTGTTGTAGTAGTAGTAGCCATTGTCGCAGCAGAGCAGCCATTGTAGTAGTAGCAGTAGTAGCAGCCACTGTTGCAGTAGTAGCAGCCACCATTGTTGTAGCAGTAGTAGCCATTGTTGTAGTAGTAGTAGCCACTGTTGTAGTAGTAGTAGTAGTAGCCATTGCAGTAGTAGTAGCCATTGTTGTAGTAGTAGTAGCCATTGTTGCAGTAGTAGTAGCCATTGTTGTAGTAGTAGCAGTCATTGTAGTAGTAGTAGCAGTCATTGTTGCAGTAGTAGTAGCCATTGTTGTAGCAGTAGCAGCCATTGTAGTAGTAGCAGTAGCAGATCACTGTTGCAGTAGTACCAGCCATTGCTGTAGTAGCAGTACTACTGTAGCAGCAGCAGTACTACTGGTTGCAGCAGCAGTGTTCACTGCTGCACAGCAGTAGCCACTGTTGCAGCAGCAATGCAGCCACTGCAGCAGCAGCAGCAGTTAAACTGCTGCAACATCAGCAACCACATTGTAGTAGTAGTAGCCATTATTGTAGTAGTGTGATACATTGCTGTAGTAGTAGCAGCCAATGTTGCAGTAGTAGTAGCCATTGCTGTAGTAGTATTAACCATTAGTAGTAGTATTAGCAGCCATTGTTGTATTAGTAGTAGCCATTGTTGTAGTAGTAGTATGCATTGTTGTAGTAGTAGTAGCCATTGTTGTAGTAGTAGCCATTGTAGTAGTAGTAGTAATTCATTGATGTGCAGTACAAATGTTACTCATTGTAGCAGCAGTAGTAGCCATTGTTGCAATACAGTGATCCACTATTGCATAGTACAACCACATTGCAGTAGCAGTAGCCATGGTTGAAGCAATGTAACCAAGTTGCAGCAGTAGTGTATCATTGTTGTGCAGTAGTAGCCAATGCAGTAGTAGTAGCATACATTGTTGTAAGTAGTAGTAGCCATTGTTGTAGTAGTAGTAGCCATTGTTGTAGTAGTAGTAGCCATTGTTGTAGTAGTAGTAAGCCATTGTTGTAGTAGTAGCCATTGTTGTAGTAGTAGTAGCCATTGATGTAGTAGTAGTAGCCATTGTTGTAATATTAGTAGCCATTGTTGTAGTAGTAGTAGCCATTATTGTAGCAGTAGTATAGACAGTAGTAGTAGCCATTGTTGTAGTAGTAGTAGCCATTGTTGTAGTAGTAGTAGCCATTGTTTAGTAGTAGTAGCACTGTAGTAGTAGTAGTGTTCCATTGTTAGTAGTAGTAGCCATTGTGTAGCATAGACCATTGTTGCTGTAGCAATTGCAGTAGTATAGTAGCCATTATGGTAGTAGTAGTAGCCATTGTTGTAGTAGTAGTAGCCATTGTTGTAGTAGTAGTAGCCATTGTTGTAGTAGTAGTAGCCATTATTGTAGTAGTAGTAGCCATTGTTGTAGTAGTAGTAGCCATTGTTGTAGTAGTAGTAGCCATTATTGTAGTAAAAAAATACATTGTTGTAGTAGTAATACCATTGTAGTAGTGGCATTTTATTGTGAGTAGTAGTAGCCATTGTTGTAGTAGTAGCCATTGTGTAGAGTAGTAGCCATTGTTGTAGTAGTAGTAGCCATTGTTGTAGTAGTAGTAGTACATTGTTGTAATAGTAGTAGCCATTGTTGAAGAGGTTATAGTAGTAGTAGCCATTATTGTAGTAGTAGTAGCCATTTTTGTAGTAGTAGTAGCCATTGTTGTAGTAGTAGTAGCCATTGTAGTAGTAGTAGTAGCCATTGTTATAGTATAGTAGCCATTGTTGTAGTAGTAGTAGCCATTGTTGTAGTAGTAGTAGCCATTGTTAAAATAGTAGAGCCATTGTTGTAGTAGTAGTAGCCATTATTGTAGTAGTAGTAGCCATTGTTGTAGTAGTAGTAGCCATTCTGTAATAGAGCCATTATTGTAGTAATAGTATGGCCATTGTTGTAGTAGTAGTAGCCATTGTTGTAGAGTAGAGCATTTTTGTAGTAGTACACAATATTGAGTAGTAGCATCATTGTTGTAGTAGTAGTAGCCATTGTTGTAGTAGTAGTAGTAGTAGCCATTGTTGTAGTAGTAGCCATTGTTGTAGTAGTAGTAGCCATTGTTGTAGTAGTAGTAGCCATTGTTGTAGTAGTAGTAGCCATTGTTGTGTAGTAGTAGCCATTGTTGTAGTAGTAGCAGCCATGTTGTAGTAGTAGTAGTAGCCATTGTTGTACAGTAGTATAGCCATTGTTGTAGCAGTAGCAGCCATTGTTGCAGTAGTAGTAGCCATTGTTGTAGTAGTAGTAGTAGCCATTGTTGTAGTAGTAGTATCCATTGTTGTAGTAGTAGTACTCATTGTTGCAGTATAGCAGCCATTGTTGCAGTAGTAGTAGCCATTGCTGTAGCAGTAGCAGCCACTGGTTGCAGTAGCAGCAGCCATTGCTGTAGTAGTAGTAGCCATTGTTGTCGTAATAGTAGCCATTGTTGTAGTAGTAGTAGCCATTGTAGTAGTAGTAGTAGTAGCCATTGTTTCAGTAATAGTAGCCATTGTTTAGCAGTAGTACCATTGTTGTCGTAACTGTTGCAGTAGTAGTAGCCATTGTAGTAGTAGTAGTAGTAGCCATTGTTGTAGTAGTAGTAGCCATTGTTGCAGTAGTCGTAGCCATTGTTGTAGTAGTAGTAGTAGCCATTGTTGTAGTAGTAGTAGTAGCCCTTTGTTGTAGTAGTAGTAGCCTTGTTGTAGTAGTAGTAGTAGTAGTAGTAGCCCTGTTGTAGTAGTAGTGAGGTATTAATTCTCGTGGTCAGGTCGGAAAATTTTTATACGATTTTCAATGATGGAAAAATCGTTATTATTTTTTCCGATTTTTTTTCCACATTTTATTTATTTATTTATTTGTATTTTTGTTGTTGTTGTTGTTGTTGTTGTTGTTGTTTTGGGGACATGCAGGAAAAAATAATTATAAACAAAATTGAAATTGAAAACATCAATCAAAACTTTTCCACCACACAACCACAAACACCATAACCACACAACCACCACAGTCCTCAAAACGAAGGAAAAACGACCACACAAACGACTCGTAGGTGCTATGGTTTCTCTCCACTAATTAATGCTTGATTGAAACAGTTACGAGGGTTCCCTACTAGACCACGGACACACACACACACACACACACACACACACACACACACACACACACACACACACACACACACCTGAGCCACAGATTCTCAGTAACCCTGACTAGTACACTGAGATGATTTGAGCGATTCTGATTGGCTGGTTGCTTAAACTATGACGTTTTGATGGTGGATAATGACGTCATATTGGGCCCGAGACTAATATGCTAAGATGATTTAAGCGATTCTGATTGGCTGGTTGCTTAAACTATGACGTCACGATGGTGAATAATGACGTCATATTGGGCCCGAGACTAATATGCTAAGATGATTTAAGCGATTCTGATTGGCTTGTTTGCTAAACTATGACGTCATGATGGTGAATAATGACGTCATATTGGGCCCGAGACCAATATGCTAAGATGATTTAAGCGATTCTGATTGGCTGGTTAAAGTAAACTATGACGTCATGATGGTGGATAATGACGTCATATTGGGCCCGAGACTAATATGCTAAGATGATTTAAGCGATTCTGATTGGCTGGTTGTGTAAACTATGACGTCATGATGGTGGATAATGACGTCATATTGCACCTGTGACTCTTAAGGTGACGTTAGAACGTATCTAATTGTTCCCTTTAAGTTATAACTCAACGATGTTCATAAAGTGATGTTGAGGCGGCTGTAACTTGATGTCTTCACTCGAGTCGCACTTGAGGGTAATTAACGTATGACCTGACCCTCCGTGACGACCTGACCTCCACCTGGCGTACGACCTGACCCTCCACCTGACGTACGACCTGACCCTCCACCTGGCGTACGACCTGACCTCCACCTGGCGTACGACCTGACCTCCACCTGGCGTACGACCTGACCTCCACCTGGCGTATGACCTGACCCTCCACGTACGACCTGACCCTCCATGGCCGACCCGACCTCCACCTGACGTACACCCTACCCTCCACCTGGCGTACGACCTGAACCTCCGTGCACGACCTGACCTCCACCTGGCGTACGACCTGACCCTCCACACTGACGATCTGACCCTCCACGTACGACCTGACCCTCCACCTGGCGTTGACCGACCTCCACGTACGACCTGACCCTCCACCTGGCGTACGACCTGACCCTCCACGTACGATCTGACCCTCCACGTACGACCTGACCCTCTAGCTATTCCTCCAAGTAACTAAAATTGACGTAAGACTTTTTAAGACTTGAAGGATTATGAGGCAAATTCTGTTAGCGTCTTATGAAGGTAATATGGCTGGTCATATTGGGGCCGTTTGACCCTTTTATGTCTCCTTAATGGCCACTATGGCAACCAATTTGAGTACAGTGACACTTTTATTTAACGGACTATGTAGAGAGGGAAGTCCGCTATATCGAGGGTCCGTTAAATATGAAAAATCCATCTAATGAACTATAATGAAAGTCCGTTTTATCGAGGGTTTGTAAGATAGAATGTCTTCATCTAACGGATTATATAGATGAAAGTCCGCTATATCGAGGGGTTCTGTAAATATAAAACCTCTATTTAGCGGATTATAAGGAGCTATAAATCCGTTATATGGAGGTTTGGTGGTCTAAGGTGTCGCTGGTTCGATCCCCGGGCACTTGTGGTCCACTGAGATGGAAATAGGAACCTGACAGTGTAGTGAAGGTACAGTGTAGTGAAGGTACAGTGTAGTGAAGGTACAGTGTAGTGAAGGTACAGTGTAGTGAAGGTACAGTGTAGTGAAGGTACAGTGTAGTGAAGGTACAGTGAAAGGTACAGTGTAGTGAAGTAAGTGTAGTGAAGGCACAGTGTAGTGAAGGCACAGTGTAGTGAAGGTACAGTGTAGTGAAGGTACAGTGTAGTGAAGGTACAGTAGTGAAGGTACAGTGTAGTGAAGGTACAGTGTAGTGAAGGTACAGTGTAGTGAAGGCACAGTGTAGTGAAGGTACAGTGTAGTGAAGGTACAGTGTAGTGAAGGTACAGTGTAGTGAA
Organism: Homarus americanus; assembly: GCF_018991925.1. Classification (NCBI taxonomy): domain Eukaryota; kingdom Metazoa; phylum Arthropoda; class Malacostraca; order Decapoda; family Nephropidae; genus Homarus; species Homarus americanus. The sequence goes on along the minus strand of NW_024746692.1, from coordinate 17,200 downwards.
TGTACAGTGTAGTGAAGGTACAGTGTAGTGAAGGCACAGTGTAGTGAAGGTACAGTGTAGTGAAGGCACAGTGTAGTGAAGGTACAGTGGTGAAGGTACAGTGTAGTGAAGGTACAGTGTAGTGGTACAGTGTAGTGAAGGTACAGTGTGTAGTGAAGTACAGTGTAGTGAATGTACAGTGTAGTGAAGGTACAGTGTAGTGAAGGCACAGTGTAGTGAAGGTACAGTGTAGTGAAGGCACAGTGTAGTGAAGGTACAGTGTAGTGAAGGTACAGTGTAGTGAAGGTACAGTGTAGTGAAGGTACAGTGTAGTGAAGGTACAGTGTAGTGGAGGTACAGTGTAGTGAAGGTACAGTGTAGTGAAGGTACAGTGTAGTGAAGGTACAGTGTAGTGAAGGTACAGTGTAGTGAAGGTACAGTGTAGTGAAGGTACAGTGTAGTGAAGGCACAGTGTAGTGAAGGTACAGTGTAGTGAAGGTACAGTGTAGTGAAGGTACAGTGTAGTGAAGGTACAGTGTAGTGAAGGCACAGTGTAGTGAAGGTACAGTGTAGTGAAGGTACAGTGTAGTGAAGGTACAGTGTAGTGAAGGTACAGTGTAGTGAAGGTACAGTGTAGTGAAGGTACAGTGTAGTGAAGCACAGTGAAGGCACAGTGTAGTAAAGGTACAGTGTAGTGAAGGTACAGTGTAGTGAAGGTACAGTGTAGTGAAGGTACAGTGTAGTGAAGGTACAGTGTAGTGAAGGTACAGTGTAGTGAAGGTACAGTGTAGTGAAGATACAGTGTAGTGAAGATACAGTGTAGTGAAGGTACAGTGTAGTGAAGGTACAGTGTAGTGAAGGTACAGTGTAGTGAAGGTACAGTGTAGTGAAGGTACAGTGTAGTGAAGGTACAGTGTAGTGAAGGCACAGTGTAGTGAAGGTACAGTGTAGTGAAGGTACAGTGTAGTGAAGGTACAGTGTAGTGAAGGCACAGTGTAGTGAAGGCACAGTGTAGTGAAGGTACAGTGTAGTGTGATGTGTCCTCTCTGTCCTGATTGGCTGTCTTATCTGTGGGGTCACCGGGAGGGTAATATAGGAATGAATACAGTCTCTGTAAATCCGTCCTTGCGTCAATCCGTCCTTGCTTCAATCCGTCCTTGCGTCAATCCGTTCTTGCGTGAACGAGCTGTGAACACGATAACTTGGACAGATAATACGTCAATTTAGTTTTAGTTACTTGCTCTTGTTAGACCTCACTTGGATTACTCAGTTCAGTTCTGGTCACCGTACTACAGAATGGATATAGAATCATTGGAAAGAATTCAGAGAAGAATGACAAGACTAATCCCGGGCATTAGGAACCTTGAGTATAGAGACAGGTTAAAGCATCTTAATTTGCACTCCCTCGAGAGACGTAGAGTGAGGGGCGACCTGATAGAGGTGTATAAATGGAAGTCAGGGCTAAACAAAGGGGACATAACAAAGGTACTCAAACTATCCAACCAGGAGAGAACTCGTAACAATGGTTTTAAATTAGACAAATTTAGATTTAGGCGTGAAATAGATGAACTTACAACACTTTTGAGGATAAATTAACAATAATACTAACATAAATTGAAGGAACTATGATTATAAGTAAGATTTAAGTAGATAAGTAATACGGGTAAGAGTCTGAAGGCATTTCCCCTGGTGACGTAAACCATAAGAGACTCTATATAAGGAAAGGTGACTAATGGTTCTCAACCCGTGATGGTAAGTTAGTCTCCAGTGCTGACACTAGAGGGCCTCCATCTTCGTCCTTCACCTCAACATACATATATACAAAAATACATACATACATACATACAGTCATACATACATACATCCCCCACACACACACACACACACTCAAGATGGATTTATTTATATAAGTGTGTGTGTTCTTGACAAGTATGGTAGTGTGTGATCTCACGAACGGCGGCGGCCCAGGTAAACAAACGCCAATTGTGTGTATGTGTGTTTGTTTTGGGTGTTTGTTCACTGCCTCTATTAATGTATGTGTGAGTATCTTAGTGTGTGTGTGTGTGTGTATTTTGGTATGTGTGTGTGTGTGTGTGTGTGTGTGTAAAAACCTCCTCCTGATACAGTTAAATTTATCACATACATAAACAGATAAACTGGGTGATAGATAGATAGATAGATAGATAGATAGATAGATAGATAGTACAAATAGATATCTTCCCCCTCACATCAATTTTCTTACCATCCCCCCTCGCTCCACCCCTCTCCCCCCTCGCTTCACCCCTCTCCCCTCGCTTCTTACTCCCCCTCCTTCCACCCCTCCCCTCTCCTTCCACCCCTTCCTCCCCTTCACCCCTCCCCCTCGCCCACCCCTCCCCTCCTTCACCCCCCCTCCCCCTCATACCCCTCCTCTCCTTCACCCCTTCCTCCCCCTTCACCCCCTCCTCCTTCACCCTCCCCTCCTTCATACCCCCTCCCCTCCTTCACCCCCCTCCCCTCCTTCACCCCCCCTCCCCTCTCCTTCCACCCCTTCCTCCCCGCTTCACCCCTCCCCCCTCTTCACCCCCTCCCCTCCTTCACCCCTCCCCTCTCCTTCACCCCTTCCTCCCCTTCCACCCCCCTCCCCCTCTTCACCCCCTCCCCCTCCTTCACCCCCTCCCCCCCTCAGCTTCCACCCCCTCCCCTCTCCTTCACCCCTTCCTCCCTTCCCCTCCCCCTCCTTCCACCCCCCCTCCCCCCTCCTTCCACCCCCCTCCCCCCTCCTTCACCCCCTCCCCCTCCTTCCACCCCTCCCCCTCCTTCACCCCCTCCCCTCTCCTTCACCCCTTCCTCCTCCTTCCCACCCCCTCCCCTCTCCCCTTCCCCCTCTCCCCCCTCCTTTACCCCTCTCCCCTCACTTCACCCTCTCCCCTCTCCTTCCCACCCCTCCCCCTCGCTTCACCCCTCCCCCCTCCTTCCACCCCTCCCCTCCTTCCACCCCTCCCCCCCCTCCTTCACCCCTCCCCCCCCTCCTTCCCCACCCCCTCCCCTCCTTCACCCCTCCCCCCTCGCTTCACTGCCTGTATGTCTGTCTTTTCGATGATGTTTGAATGTGTAGACAATCTGAATGTGTATAAGCTGCTTGACTGTATATATTAGTTGTGTGAATGTGTATAGCGGCTGTTTGTATGTGTATAGGCCATCTGAATGTGTGTATAGGTTGTTTGGATGTTATATAAACCCGCCTTGGTGTCCACTATATAAACCCGTCTTGGTGTCCACTATATAAACCCGCCTTGGTGTCCACTATATAAACCCTTGTGGTGTTATTTCTTGCCGTCAATATAGAGACAAAAGCTCTATGTGGTTTTTTCCCCGGACACACGTTGCCACATCCAGGGATCAGAAAATCCTTCGAGTATGTCTAAACTTTGCCATACTAGGATTGCCATTGATAACAAAGGCCTCTGTAGTTTTGGGATGGCAAAGCGACATTAGAATTTGTGCTGTATATCTGCATGGTCTATGTATTGTATAGTAAACCATGTATAATTATCTATACATATACTGAAATTTTATATAGATCCACAATGACAACAAGATAAGCCTCAATAAAACCACACAGGAGTCTTGTCATTCTCCTCTGAATTCTTTCCAAGGATTCTATATCCATTCTGTAATACGGTGACCAGAATTGAACTATGTAATCCAAGTGAGGTCTCATAAGCTCAAGAAATAGTTTTAGGATGGCTTTGCTAGTCTTGTAACTAAAATATCCTTTGTTAACCTTAAAATAGCCTTTGTTAGCCTTAAATGACTACATATTGTTTGTTGGGTCAGGTCAAGTTAGGTCAGGTTAAGTTAGGTCAGGTCAAATTAGGTCAGGTCAGGTTAAGTTAGGTTAGATTTAGTTTCGGTGAGAGTGATCGCCCGTCTGGCAGGTAGGTAAGGCCGCCGCTGCTGCTGCCATCGTTGTGTACACTGGCAGGATGGTTGACTGGTGAGTGGTGACCTCTGCCGTGTAAATATTGTACTGGTGACATACGGGAGTGTTGTCATCACCAGGTTCCCACCATATTTATCTCTATCGTGTGACAATAATGGTGAAATGATGTATGTGTGTGTGTGTGTGTTTTGCTTCTTAGATACACATACATACTATAAATACATACACATACATACTATAAACACATACACATACTATAAATACATACACATACACACTATAATCACATACACATACATACTATTAACACATACACATACATACAATAAACACATACACATACATACTATAAACACATACACATACACACTATAAACACATGGGCCAATACGTTACGTACTCATAATCACATACACATACAGGAGTCGTAGACCCTCAGCAATTTGGCAACATGAAAACTTCCTCCACCACTCACTGTCTTGTCAGCTTTCTCGATTACATATACCGCCATCTCGAGAAACGAAAAACGTCTGTAGCTGCCGCCTTCATTGATTTCACTAAAGCATTCGACCTAGTCGACCACAATATAATCATAAACAAAGCTATTGACCTCGGGCTTCGGAGAAGTCTCATACCATGGCTTACAGACTTCCTCAGTGACCGACGCCAAGCTGTACGCTTCCGAGGGGCTGTCTCCACCTTTCAGTCACTCACCTGTGGCGTCCCCCAAGGCACCAAGATGGGACCACTCTGCTTCCTTATGCTCATCAATGATGCCCTAAGAGAAACCCCTGCTCACTGGAAATATGTCGACAACTCCACCATTGGGATCAGCGTCAACAATTCTGCTCCCAACTATACCGCCCTCCAGGATTTATTGAACAGTCTCCAAAACTGGGCCACCAACAACCATGTCACCATCAACCATACCAAGACCATGGTTATGCACATCAACCTCTCCTCCGACATTGTCCCACCTCCTTCCATTTCCCTTGGTCCGAACACACTCCAGGTTGTAGATTCCACGAAGCTCCTCGGCGTCACCATAGACAACAAACTAAATTGGAAACCACACGTCAGTGAAGTTGTCAAATCCTCCAGTTTCCGTCTCCACCTCCTCCGCCGACTCAAGTCCCTCGGAGTTCCTGCACACGAGCTCCTCAGTGTATACACAACATTCATACTTCCCAAGCTCACCTATGCCTCCCCCACCTGGTCTTCCTCCCTAAATGCCACACAACGTAAACACCTAGAAAAAGTGCAAAAGAGGGCATGCAAGATTATTCTCTCCCCTTCCTACTCCACATATCAAGAAGCGCTCAACACACTGACCCTTTCGACTCTCACTGACCATCACCACGGCCTCATCTGCAAATTTGGTAAGAAGTTTCTACACCATCCCCGACACCGGCCCCTACTACCACCTGAGATCCCCTGTCCGAGAATTGCTGTTCGACACCACAACCGCATCCAGCCCATACGTGCACGAACTGATCGCTATAAGAACAGCCCAGTCCCAACCATTGTAAAAATTATCAATAACATGTAATAAATCAGTGTATTCACTCCCAGTAAACACTGCTCCCTACACTGTCACTATGTAGAAATGAACTGTAGTTTGAGCTGATCCCCATCTAAGTTATTATATGTCTTATTTGTGTCACTTATGTCACTTGTATATTATTTGTAATTCGTAACCCATTCCCCAAATATGTAACTGTATATTTTCAGCCTTCTGGCTGCCACAAGCTCTTTCAATAAACCGTTAATTATTATTATTATTATTATTACTATAATCACATACACATACATACTATAAACACATACATACATACAATAAACACATACACATACATACTATAAACACATACACATACACTATAAACACATACACATACATACTATTAACACATACACACATACTATTAACACATACACATACACCTATTTGTACACATACACATATATAACACATACACATACATACTATAAACACATACACATACATACTATAAACACATACACATACATACACAAACACATACACATACATACTATTAACACATACACATACATACTATTGCTTGCACACATACACTATAAGCCCCTACACTCCGTCAGAGTGAGAAAGGAACTTCTGTTCTCATTAAGCAGCGAGTTTTTGGGTTTATTCGTTCAGGAGTTTTTATTTTGCTACTGGAACGGAGATGAGGGGGCAGTGAGGGGGGAGAGAAGGGAGCAGTGAGGGGGGAGGGGGCAGAGGGAGGAAGTGAGTGGGGGGAAGGAGGAGACAGTGAGGGAGGGAGGAACAGTCAGGGGGCGAGGGGAGGAGCCAGTGAGGGGGGGGGGATAGTGAGGGAGGGGGGGGGGCGGTCGGGGGAGAGAGGGAAGGGGAACAGTGAGGGGGGGGAGAGGAGGGAGGCAGTAGGGGATAGGGAGAGGGATGAGTCAGGTCTGGAGGGGGCAGTGGGGAAGGAGTAGAGTGAGCTGAAGGGTACATTTATTTTTGTTATGCCACTTACAGCTGGTTCAGTGTTTTTTCACATATTCTCTCCTGTGAACCTTAGCACAAGGATTACATAATTCACAAGGGGCCATTACAAGCAGTCCACAGTAGTCAGGGATATTATGGCACTGAATCACACACAAGTGTTTCCCATGCAGAGTGTTTGGTTCTGTACTGGGGAGGAAGACTTGTTGACGACTGCGTGAGTGCAAGTGTGTGGCCGCATGTCTGGCCACACACTGAGAAACTTGTTGACGACTGCGTGAGTACAAGAGTGTGTGGCCGCATGTCTGGCCACACACTGAGAGGGAGACTTGTTGACGACTGCGTGAGTACAGGAGTGTGTGGCCGCATGTCTGGCCACACACTGAGAGGAAGACTTGTTGACGACTGCGTGAGTACAGGAGTGTGTGGCCGCATGTCTGGCCACACACTGAGAGGAAGACTTGTTGACGACTGCGTGAGTACAAGAGTGTGTGGCCGCATGTCTGGCCACACACTGAGAGGAAGACTTGTTGACGACTGAGTGAGTACAGGAGTGTGTGGCCGCATGTCTGGCCACACACTGAGAGGAAGACTTGTTGACGACTGCGTGAGTACAGGAGTGTGTGGCCGCATGTCTGGCCACACACTGAGAGGGAGACTTGCTGACGACTGCGTGAGTACAGGAGTGTGTGGCCGCATGTCTGGCCACACACTGAGAGGAAGACTTGTTGACGACTGCGTGAGTACAGGAGTGTGTGGCCGCATGTCTGGCCACACACTGAGAGGGAGACTTGCTGACGACTGCGTGAGTACGGGAGTGTGTGGCCGCATGTCTGGCCACACACTGAGAGGAAGACTTGTTGACGACTGCGTGAGTACAGGAGTGTGTGGCCGCATGTCTGGCCACACACTGAGAGGGAGACTTGCTGACGACTGCGTGAGTACAGGAGTGTGTGGCCGCATGTCTGACCACACACTGAGAGGGAGACTTGTTGACGACTGCGTGAGTACAGGAGTGTGTGGCCGTATGTCTGGCCACACACTGAGAGGAAGACTTGTTGACGACTGCGTGAGTACAGGAGTATGTGGCCGCATGTCTGGCCACACACTGAGAGGAAGACTTGTTGACGACTGCGTGAGTACAGGAGTGTGTGGCCGCATGTCTGGCCACACACTGAGAGGAAGACTTGTTGACGACTGCGTGAGTACAGGAGTGTGTGGCCGTATGTCTGGCCACACACTGAGAGGAAGACTTGTTGACGACTGCGTGAGTACAGGAGTGTGTGGCCGCATGTCACACACTGAGAGACATTGACGTGCGTGAAGCAGGGTGTGGCACTCATGTCTGGCCACCGAGAAGGAAGACTGCTGACAACTGAATTAGTACAGGTGTGTGGCCGTATCTGGCCACACACTGAGAGGAAAGACATTGACGACTGCGTGAGACAGGAGTGTGTGGCCGCATATTCTGGCCACACACACTAAAAACAACACAACACCCACACACAAAAACACACCACAACCCACACCACACACACAAAAAACACCCCAAAACACCACCCCACACATACATTAATCTTGTAAGAAAAAGAGGGAAGGAGGAAAGAGAGAATGAAAGGAAGGAAGAAGGAGGGAAGTAGTGAGGATGCTTAGAAGAAGGAAGGAAGGAAGGAGGTTAAACATTACAACACTGACGCAAAACATTGACAAAACACAAATTTAAACCGCCAAAACACAAACTCAAAACATTAACAAACACAAAAACATGGACCAAAACACTGATAAATAACGTCATATCAAGCATTTAATGAACCAAAAACAAACTTGTCAACATAATAAAACTGATATTTTTTACTTCTTTGGTCAGATTTATTTGAATTCTTGAGTTATTTATTTATTTATAATTATTGCCGTTTCAGTTTATTTCCGTTCTATATATTTTTTATTTACTTATTGTATTTATTTTTAATTGTATATGTGTGTGTTTGTCTTAGTGTATGTATGTATGCAAGTAAAACGCACACAGCAACACACACGTATAGTAGGATACGTACAACCTCGACCTAAGCTCTCTGGTTTCTCAACATCTTTTCACTAAATAACAACACAGACACTAAACTACGGCAGCCAATCAACAACGACCAGCCATTACATCTCAGCCAATCAGCTTTTGCCTTTCAATCTGGGAGGAAAGTATTGCAAACTGTGCTGGATCTCCCATTAACTAATGAACGCGAGTGAAAAGGTTAACAAGCAAAAAAGAATGAATGGCGAGATGTTTAGGGAAAAATGTCTAATAAATTCGTGTTTAGGGGAAAAAATAGGAGAAAAATGTCTAATAAATTCGTGTTTAGGGAAAAATAGGAGAAAATGTCTAATAAATTCGTGTTTAGGGAAAAATAGGAGAAAATGTCTAATAAATTCGTGTAGGAAAAATAGGAAAATGTCTAATAAATTCGTGTTTAGGGGAAAAATAGGAAAATGTCAAATAAATTCGTGTTTAGGGGAAAAATAGGAGAAAATGTCTAATAAATTCGTGTTTAGGGAAAATAGGGAGAAAATGTCTAATAAATTCGTGTTTAGGGGAAAAATGGGAGAAAAATTTAGTAAATACGGGTTTAGTAAAATAGGAGAACAATATCTATTAAATACGGGTTAAGAAAAATGGAGATTTGTTATTTTGTAGTGATGAGGACGACTAAGGATGATAATATTACAAAATTAGTAATGAAACAAGAATTAAATAAGATTTTATTTATATTTTTACTTATTTTACATATTTACGTGATTTACAGATTTTACAGATATTTGAATTATATGTTTTAGTTTACTGATATTAAAAAAATTGTTTGTTATATTTATCATTTAATATATATAAGTAAATAAGATGTTTTATATTTTTTACATATCTACATTATTTACAGATATTTACATTTTACATTTAAGTTATATTTATCATTTAACATATATATATAATAATTACAAATTGGTCAGGTAATTATCAAAGCGAATGATCAAAATGGCTGGGACAATAAACCCGTAATTGAATATGTTAATTTGACTCTATTGGCCACACAAAATACTAATGATTGCCCTTTCATCAACACCCAATGGTCATTAGCAATTTCAATATATTAACCAATAAAGAGAGGGAAATAAAATCACTGATCCAGACCTGGAATGAATGTGTTTTGGGGTAACAATTCAAATTCAGAATCTAATTTATATATAACATGGTGACGTTGGGGATAGGCTAGGTTAGGTGTTGTGGTTAACCTGTGTGTTGTTACCTGTGTGTTGTGGTTACCTGTGTGTTATTGTTACCTGTGTGTTGATGTCACCTGTGTGTTGATGTCACCTGTGTGTTGATGTCACCTGTGTGTTGTGGTCACCTTTGTTGTTACCTGTGTGTTGTTGTTACCTGTGTGTTGTTACCTATGTGTTGATGTTGGGTAACTTGTGTAATGATACTGATATATTGGATAATAATAATAATAATAATAATAATAATAATAATAATAATAATGACTTTTTGATCACCTCCATATCAATAAGTGAATCACCTGAAGAATAACCACCTATCCTAAAGAGCCATGGCCCTTAAGGTTATATAAGGAACCATGGCCCTTTAGGTTATATAAAGACCATGGCCCTTAAGGTTACTATATGGAACCATGGCCCTTAAGGTTATATATGGAACCATGGCCCTTAAGGTCACATACTGTAAGTAGCCATGGTCCTGATCTCACCTATGCGGCCATGGCCCTTAATGTTAGCAAGAGCCATGGCCCTCGACGTGAAATAGTCATGGCCCTTTAGGTTATATAAGGCCATGGGTCTAGGGTGAAATAAAGAGCCATGGCCCTCAAGGTGAAATAGTCATAGCCATTAAGGTTACATAATTAGCCATGGGCTAATGGTGAAATAAGAGCCATGGTCCTACACACTAGGAACCATGGCCCTTAAAATCACATAAGGGCCATGGCCCTTAAGGTCATTTCAGTGAAAATGCTCATCACTTTCCTTAGCGAGCCACCACCACTGGGGGTCCTTAATCAAAATTCTAGATGGGAAATTTCCCTTGGATCTCCGTCGCTTTGAGGTCGTAAACACCGACAATAAAAGCCAAGTGTGCACGTCTTTTTTTTCCCGCCGCCGACGTCTGGCAGGGGAGAAAAACCCTCATATTCCCTACAATCATCAGCACGTCTGGAAATTGGCTGGAAGACTGTTTTTACGGCCGGCACACTCATTCATGCCTCCAAGAAGTCTGGAAAAAGATGTATTACGCTTCCTGGAAAATGGTCCTGGAGATGGCTACTCTTTCTCTGTAAATATCGGAGCGTTTGGTTTATGAGGAGATGTCTTATGGTTTCTGGCAGTGGGGTGAAGTGGGTCTGTAAACGTGAAGGGTTGGGTGGTGGTGGTTGTGTGGTTGGTGGTTTTGTACGTGAAGCGGGTCTGTAACGTGAAGTGGGGGTGGTGGGTTGTGGTTGGTTGAAGGGGTCGAAACGTGAAGCGGGTCTGTAAACGTGAAGCGGGTCTGGAAACGTGAAGCGGGTCTGGAAACGTGAAGCGGGATGAAAACTCAGTTCGTTTCTATAATCATCAACACGTGTACAATTTGCCTGGTAAAAAAAATAATTTAAAAATCTCTACTAAGCGTCACCCTAAGGAACCCTGGAACTGTGGAACCCTGGAACTGTGGAACCCTGGAACTGTGGAACCTTGGAACTGTGGAGCCCTGGAACTGTGGAACCTTGGAACTGTAGAACCTTGAAACACTAGAACCTTGAAACACTAGGACCTGAAATACTAGAACCTGAAACACTAGGACCCTGAAACACTAGAACCCGACTTTACAGAGCACCCGTAACCTCTCTAGCCAACGGTCTCATTTAACCTAACACAACCTAACTTAACCTAACCCCTCTAGCCAACGTCTCATTTAACCTAACCCTCTAGCCAACGGTCTCATTTAACCTAACCCCTCTAGCCAACGGTCTCATTTAACCTAACTTCCTAACACCTCTAGCCAACGGACTCATTTAACCTAACCTAACCTAACTAACTTACCTAACCCTCTAGCCAACGGTCTCATTTAACCTAACCTAACAACAACCTAACCAACCTAACCCCTCTAGCCACCGGACTCCAAAACCCTCATATGTGGAAGTAGCGTCAAGGGAACATGGGCCCTAAAATTGGTCCAATCATCTCACGCCCTTAAGACAGACTCGAGATAGCAATGTAAAGGGATGGGACTTAGGTTAGGTTTAGGTTAGGTTAGGTTGAGTTGGAATTAGGGAATGGAGTTTACAAAATCTTGAGTGATATTTTGTGGTGGAAAGTCAAGTCGTTCTGGTAAAGGGATTCTTACATAATTATCCATCATTAATAAATTTTTCTTTTTCTCCTCTATCTCCACCATTATTATCTCCACCTTCTCCTCCATCTCCTACATCTCATCCTCAGTCTCCCTCCTCCTCTTCCTTTTTCTTCCATCTCCTCCTCCTCCACCACTTCCTTCTTCTTCCATCTCTCCCCTCCACCACTTCCTTTCCTCTTCCTCCTTCACCTCCACCTATCTCCACCTCTTCTTCCTCCACCTCTTCCTCCTCCTAGTTCCTATTTTTCGTGGGTATTTTCCGTCAGTTTTGGTTTTAAGAAAAGTTCAGTATTTTGAAATAGCTGTATTGTTATAGTTTCATAGTGTAAATGTTTGTCCACGTTGCAAATACAAGCAGTTGTGTGTGGGGAAATTGTTGCAATGGTATACGTCATGTTGCAGTGTTTTATTGCCTGTCTCAATGGTAGTGATGTATAGGCGTTTGGTTTGGCTCTTTTCTCTATATTACTAAATCAAGTAATTGGTTTATTGGTAATTTATTTTTTTTATATTTAATTGTGTTTTATAACTAATTTTGTTTTATACTTAATTTTGCTTTATAATTAATTTTGTTTTATAATTAATTTTGTTTTATAGTTAATTTTGTTTTATATTTAATTATGTTTATATTTAATTGTTTTATAATTAATTTTGTGTTATAGTTAATTTTGTTTTATATTTAATTGTGTTTATATTTAATTTTACTTTATCTATATAATTAGTTTAATGTCTTTACAGTGTAGTATTTTTGTAACGCCTAAAAATCTGGAAGTAATTTCGTGGCTATTAATTTTTTATGTTTAGATATTAATTTTGTATTAAATTTTTACTGTTGATGTCAGTTGTGGATATAGTGATGTCAATTGTGGATATAGTGATGTCAGATGTGGTTATAGTGACGTCAGTTGTGGATTTAGGGGCTTCAGTTGTGAATCTAGTGATGTCAGCTGTGGATTTAGTGACGTCAATTGTTTATATAGTGATGTCAGTTGTGAATTTAGTGATGTTTTTGTGAATATAATGGCGTCAGTTGTGGATATAGTGATGTCAGCTGTGGATTTAGTGACGTCAATTGTGGATATAGTGATGTCAGCTGTGGTTAGTGACGTCAATTGTGGATATAGTGATGTGTCAGCTGTGGATTTAGTGACGTCAATTGTGGATATAGTGATGTCAGCTGTGGATTTAGTGATGTCAGTTGTAAATTCATCGTAGATTTCTTGTTTCGTTGCTCACTTACCTTGTACGCTCTACCATGCCTTGACACCTGCAATTAGAGGTATTGCAAGCAATACTATATCTGGTTATGAACAAATGTATGTGAATATTAATTAAGGTTTTATCGCTATTTTCTCCTTTCTGATTCGTTTTATTTTATTCCGTTCAAGTTTTCGGTCGTAAAGTTGAGCGTTTATAGTTGGCCGTAAGTATAACACACGAGAATGAACCCAATTTAAACTTACACGGGTCTAAATCCTGTCAATATTGAACGCTTTGTTGATTCCTAACCTAACATAATCTGACCTAACTTAACCTAATCTAACCTTACCTTACCTAGCTTAACTTACATAACCTAACCTGACCTAATACACGGGTCTAATTCTGTCAATATTGAACGCTTTGTTGATTCCTAACCTAACATAATCTGACCTAACTTAACCTAACCTAATCTAACCTTACCTAACCTTACCTTACCTTTTAGCTTAACATAACCTAATCTGACCTGACCTAGAGATCATACACGGGTCTAAATCCTGTCAATATTTGAATGCGTTGTTAATTCCTAACCTTATCTAACCAAACCTGACCTGACCTAACCTAACTACTTGACCTAACCTAACCTTACTTGACCTAACCTAACCTTACTTGACCTAACCTAAGCTAACCACGCGTTTGTTGTCCTAAATTCACATGATCAGATATTATCGGAGAACACATTACAAGCCGCGTCGGTAATAATATAAACACGGAACCAAACCGGATTCGAACCCTTGATCCCGAACCCTGGACCGAGTAAGTCTCCAGCCCTTGTAACACAATTGGGTTGGATCTTTTAGGGATCAGGGCAATGGCCGCTCACACACACGGAGTTGGATACCACCTGATACCCAACTGATCCTGTAATTTACGCCTGATACACGGGCTGAATTTACCTTCCTGTAGGTTCGAAGCTTCGTCTCGCTGCCGTAGATAATTCAGGGCTTCGTGTGTTGTTTTGTCTTGGTAATTAGCGAGTGAAGAACATGTAGCTGGCTGACCTGACCTGACCTGACCTAACCTAACCTGACCTGCCTAACCTGACCTAACCTAACCTGACCTAACCTAACCTGACCTGACCTAACCTATGCAACATTTATTAGTTCTGATGCATCACCTGAAGAATCTTCACCCCAGCTTATATCACCAGATTAACCACCCTGGCGCTAACCTAACCTAACCTAACCTAACATATAACCTATAGTGAAGCCAAGTCGCCATAACTGTTCAGTATATCAAGATAAATAATATTGTATTAATTTATATATGGATTAGTAATAAATCTAAAGAGGGGGGTGGGTGGAGGGGGTACCAGGAAACTATCAAACTGGGTCGTGTTTATGTGTGTGTTCCGTGTCCACCGCCAAGCACTACTGTTGTTATGGTCACACACTCATTCCCAACCGAGCTGAGGAGAAAAGGAGGAGGAGGAGGTGGAGGGAGAGGAGTTATATAGAAAAACACTTACCACTACTTTGCTGTCACCGGAATGTTGCACATGTGGAGGGCTACATCTAGTGCGGAGGGACGGCGGCAGTGTCTTTCCGGCGTTGGCGCTCGTCTGCCTCGGTATACAGTCGGGCTAACTCGAAAGTATTGACACCTTCTCGTGTGGTGCTCCTCAAGCGTTACGGTGTGGAGTAATCGTCTCCCAGGTGAGGGGGTCGATTTGGCAATTTTTCAGGTTTATCTTAAGACTATCCTTATACCCTTTCAGTTGCCCGCCAGCGTTACGTTTACTATTCGTTAGGTGACTGTAAAGTAGCTGCTTTGGCAGTCTATTGTCGTCCGTGCAGGTAAGATGGCCAGTTCAGCATAGTTGTTCGTCGGATAATGGCAGCCTCGATGCTCCTACAGTTAGTGTCAGCAAGAATACTGGCATTGTTCTCTTGTCTTCCCAGCGAACTCGGAGGACGGAACGTAGACTACATTGGTGAAAGTTTTCAAGTGCCTTGAGGTGCCTCCTGTATGTGACCCATGTCACATACAGATAATTGTAGATAATTTCAGTTCTACAGCTGAAGACACGGGTATGGAGTCTGCCAATGGCTTGAGATGCACATCTGACCCGATGTTGAATCTCTTCATCGATGTCTGCGGTGGTGGGCAGGTGGGAGCCGAGATACTGAAAGTGGGTAACATGAGGGTAGTACCGTTAAGCTGGATGGATGGTGGAGGTGTGGGTGAACCAGGGGCAGACTGAAGAGAATCTGAGTCTTACGCACATTCACCTCGAGGCCGAATGTGTATACGCATCTACGTAGGTGTTCAGGATCTCCTGTAGGTCGTGTTCAGTGTGAGCGACAAGGGTGAGGTCGTCTGCATACTGAAGTTCAGTAATGGAAGCTGCCGACACCTTTGTTCTTGCCTGGAGTCGTCTTATGTTGAAAAGTCCTTCACCCGGTACTGGATGTCCACCCCTGACGGCTAAATTGGCACTGGCACGAGTAAGGAATTCAGCCAAGAAATGGAAAAGAGAGTTGGTGCCAGTACACCTTGTTTAACCCCTGTTTGGATGGGAAGAACTCAGACTGGGTGCCACAACAACAATGACATTGGTGTAGGGTTTGTAGTATACGCCATCAGGGCAGTGAAGGAGGTAGAGGTGGTGTAGTACTAAGACACAACAACTATGATAGCATTAGTTTAGTATCAGTGGTACACGTCATCACAGTTCTGTCTTGTGTGTCAGTAGTCAGCTTGTTGGGTGTAGTTTGTGTGCTGTCATGAATAAAAATTTGGGTCATATGGAGATTAGACGGTTGGTGGTTAAATATCCTAACCTAACCTAACCTAACCTAACCCAACCAAACCTAACCTAACCTAACCTAACCAAACCTAACCTAAAGTGATATAAAATAAACTAATAACCTAACGTAACAACTGTACATAACATATAACATAACATAACACTACCTACCATAACATAACACTACCTACCATAACATAACACTACCTACCATAACATAACACTACCTACCATAACATAACACTACCTACCATAACATAACACTACCTACCATAACATAACACTACCTACCATAACATAACACTACCTACCATAACACTACCTACCATAACATAACACTACCTACCATAACATAACACCTACCATAACACTACCTACCATAACATAACACTACCTACCATAACATAACACTACCTCATAACATAACACTACCTACCATAACACTACCTACCATAACATAACACTACCAACATAACACTACCTACCATAACACTACCTACCATAACATAACACTACCTACCATAACATAACACTACCTACCATAACACTACCTACCATAACATAACACTACCTACCATAACACTACCTACCATAACATAACACTACCTACACATAACATAACACTACCTACCATAACATAACACTACCTACCATAACACTACCTACCATAACATAACACTACCTATAACACTACCTACCATAACATAACACTACCTACCATAACATAACACTACCTACATAACATAACACTACCTACCATAACACTACCTACCATAACATAACACTACCTACCATAAATAACACTACCTACCATAACATATCACTACCTACCATAACATAACACTACCTACCATAACATAACACTACCTACCATAACACTACCTACCATAACATAACACTACCTACCATAACATAACACTACCTACCATAACATAACACTACTACCATAACATAACACTACCTATAACACTACCATAACATAACACTACCCACCATAACATAACACTACCCACCATAACATAACACTACCTACCATAACACTACCTATAACATAACACTACCTACATAACACTACCTACCATAACATAACACTACCTACCATAACATACACTACCCACCATAACTACCTACCATACATAACACTACCTACCATAACATAACACTACCTACCATAACACTACCTACCATAACATAACACTACCTACCATAACACTACCTACCATAACATAACACTACCTACCATAACATAACACTACCTACCATAACATAACACTACCTACCATAACACTACCTACCATAACATAACACTACCTACCATAACACTACCTACCATAACATAACACTACCTACCATAACATAACACTACCTACCATAACACTACCTACCATAACATAAGCAATGCGTATTTCT
>NW_024746691.1:0-5348 GCF_018991925.1 Homarus americanus | reverse complement strand
CACACTCCCTGGTAGTTTCTCTCTGACACTCCCAGCACCCCCACACCCCAGGTACACTTCCAGACACCCCAGGTGAACGTCCAACACTCCCACATACACCTCTGACACCCCAGATAGACCTCTGACACTCCCAGGTACACCTCTGACACCCAGGTACATTCTGACACTGCCAGGTACACCTCCGACCTCAGGTACACCTCCGACACTCCCAGGCACTCACACTCCCAGGTACACCTCCACTCTCCCAGGTACACCTGACACTCACAGTACACCTCTGACACTCCCAGGTACACCTCTGACACTCCCAGGTACACCCTCTGGACACTCCCAGGTACACCTCTGACACTCCCATTTACTCCACTGACATTCCCTGGTACACCTCTGACACTCCAGGTACACCGTCCAACACTCCCACATACACCTCTGACACCCCAGATACACCTCTGACACTCCCAGGTACACCTCTGACACTCCCAGGTACACCTCTGACACTCCCAGGTACACCTCCGATACTTCCAGGTTCACCTCTGACACTCCCAGGTACACCTCTGACACTCCTAGGTACCCTCTGTCACTCCCCTGATACACCTCTAACACCCCAGGTACATCGCTGATACTCCCAGGTACACCTCAGACACTGCCAGGTACACCTCAGACACTGCCAGGTACACCCTCAGATACTGCCAGGTACACCTCAGACACCCCAGGTGCACCCCTGATACTCCCCAGGCACCTGAGACACTCCCAGGCATACCTCTGACACCCCAGGTACACCTCAGACACTCCTAGGTGCACCCTCACTCAGGTACACTTCTCACACTCCCAAGTTCTCCTGTGACACTCCCTGGTAGTCGACACTCCCAGGTACACCTCCTCAGACACCCCAGGTACACTCAGACACTCCCAGGTACACCTCTGCACCCCAGGCACACCTCAGACCCTCCTTGGTACACTTCTCACACTCGCAGGTACACCTGAAACTCCCAGGCACACATGTGACACTCCCAGGTACACCTCTGACACTCCCAGGTACACCTCTGACACCCCCAGGTACACCCTCTGACACCCCAGGTACACCTCTGACACTCCCAGGTACCCACTGACATTCCCTGGTACACCTCTGACACTCCCAGGTA
The DNA here is from genome assembly GCF_018991925.1 of Homarus americanus. NCBI lineage: Eukaryota > Metazoa > Arthropoda > Malacostraca > Decapoda > Nephropidae > Homarus > Homarus americanus. Next base: position 4,212 of record NW_024746691.1, on the reverse strand, counting down.
CACGTCCAACACTCCCAGATACACCCCTCTGACTCTCCCAGGTACATCTCTGCACCCCAGGTACACCTCTGACACTCCCAGGTACACCTCGACACTCCCAGGTACTCCACTGGACATTCCCTGGTACACCTTGAAACCCCAGGTACACGTAAACCCCAGACACCTCTGACTCTCCCAGGTACACATTCTGGCACCCCAGGTACACCTCTGACACTCCCAGGGACATGCCTGACACTCCCATCTCTCCACTGACATTCCCTGGTACACCTCTGACACACCCAGGTACACGTCGAACACTCCCAGATACACCTCTGACACCTCCCAGATACACATCTGACACTCCCAGGTACACCGCTGACACTCCCAGGTACACCTCTGACACTCCTCAAGTACACCTCCGACACTCCCAGGCACACCTCCGACACTCCCAGGTACACCTCCGACACTCCCAGGTACACTCCGACACCCCATGAACACCTCTGACACTCCCAGGTACACCTCTGACACTCCCGGTACCTCTGTCACTCTCTCATACACATCTAACACTCCCAGGTACACTGCTGACACTCCCAGGTACACCGCTGACACTGCCAGGTACACCGCTGACACTGCCAGGTACACCTCAAACACTGCCAGGTACACCTCAGATACTGCCAGGTACACCTCAGACGCTCCCAGGTACACCTCAGATACTCCCAGGAACACCTGAGACACTCCCAGGTACTCCACTGACATTCCCTGGTACACCTCTGACACTCCCAGGTACACGTCCAACTCCCAGATACACCTCTGACTCTCCCAGGTACATCTTTGTCACTCCCAGGTACACCTCTGACACTCCCAGGTACACCTTTGACACTCCCAGTTACACCTCCGATACTTCCAGGTACACCTCTGACACTCCCAGGTACACCTCTGACACTCCCAGGTACGCCTCTAACACTCCCAGGTACACCTCCGATACTCCCAGGTACACCTCTGACACTCCCAGGTACACCCCAGAAACTCCCAGGTACACCCCAGACACTCCAAGGTACACTTCTCACACTCCCAGGTACAACTCCCGACACCTGTACACCTCTCTGACACTCCCAGGTACACCTCTGACACTCCCAGGTACACCTCTGACACTCAGGTACACCTCTGACACTCCCAGGTATACCTCTGACATTCCCATTTACTCCACTGACATTCCCGGTACACCTCTGACACCCCAGGTACACCTCTGACACCCCAGGTACACCTCTGACACCCAGGTACACCTCCGGACACTCCCAGGCACACCTCTGACACTCCCATGTACACCGCTGACACTGCCAGGTACACCTCTGACACTCCATGTACACCTCCGACACCCCAGGTACATCTCTGACACTCCCAGGCACTCCACTGACACTCCCTGGTACACCCCTGACACTCCCAGGTACACCTCTGACACTCCCGTACACCTCTGATACTCCCAGGTACACCTCTGACACCCAGGTCCGCCTCCGACACTCCCAGGTACTCCACTGACATTCCCTGGTACACCTCTGACACTCCCAGGTACACGTCCGACACTCCCAGATATACCTACACCCCCACTGCCACCTCTGACACTCCCAGGCACCTCTGACACTCCCAGGTACTCCACTGACACTCCCTGGTACACCCTCACTCCCAGGCACACCTCTGACACTCCCGTGTACACCGCAGCCACTCCGAGGTACACTTCTCATACTCCCAGGTACACCTGACACTCCAAGGTACCTCCCTGTTACACTCTAACACTCCCAGGTACACCGCTGACACTCCCAGGTACACCTCTGACACTCCCGGTACACCTTGACACCTCCGTACACCTCTGACACTCCAAGGTACTGCACTGATACTCCCTTGGTACACCCCTGACACTCAAAGGTACACCTCTGACACTCCCATTTACTCCACTGACATTCCTGGTACACCTCTGACACTCCCAGATACACCCTGACACTCCCAGGTGCACCTCTGACACTCCCAGGTTCACCTCCGACAACTGAGGTACACCTCTGACACTCCCAGGTACACCTCTTACACTCCCAGGTACACCTTTGACACTCCCAGGTACTCCACTGACATTCCTGGTACACCTCTGACACTCCCTGGTACACCGCTGACACTACCAGGTACACCTCCGACACTCCCAGGTACACCTCCGAGACTCCCAGTTACACCCCTGAGCAGTCCCAGGTACACCTCTGGCTCCAGGTACACCTCTTTTACCCAGAAGTACACCTCTGACACTCCAGGTTCACTCTCCGATACTCCCAGGTACACCTCCGATACTCCCAGGTACACCTCCCTGACACCCAGGTACTCACTGACATTCTCTGGTACACCCTGACACTCCCGTAAACGTCCAACACTCCCGGATACACCTCTGACACTCCCAGGTACACCTCTGACACCTCCCAGGCACACCTCCGATACTCCCAAGTACACCTCTGACACTCCCAGGTACACCTCTGACACTCCTCGGTACCTCTGTCACTCTCTGATACACCTCTAACACTCCCAGGTACACTGCTGACACTCCCAGGTACACGGGCTGACACTGCCAGGTACACCTCAAACACTGCCAGGTACACCTCAGATACTGCCAGCACCAGACACTCCCAGGTACACCTCAGATACTCCCAGGAACACCTCAGACACTCCCAGGTATACCTCTGACACTCCCAGGTACACCTCAGACACTCCTAGGTACAACTCTCACACTCTCAGGTACACTTCACTCCCAGGTTCTCCTGTGACACTCCCTGGTAGTTTCTCTCAACACTCCCGGGTACACCTCAGACACTCGGTACACTTCACACACTCAGGTACACCTTGGCACTCCCAGGCACACCTCAGACACTCATAGGTACACTTTCACACTCTGCAAGTGCACCTGAAACGCCTGGTGTACACATGTGACACTCCCAGATACACCTCTGACACCCCGGGTACACCTCTGACACTCCCACGTACACCTCTGGCACTCCCAGGTACACTTCGACACCTCCGCAGTACTCCACTGACATTCCCTGGTACACCTCTGACACTCCCAGGTACACGGCCAACACTCCCAGACACTCTTGACTCTCCCAGGTACATCTTGCCACTCCCAGGTACACCTTTGACACTCCCGGTACTCCTCCGATACTCCCAGGTACACCTTGACCCTCCCAGGTCACCCCAGAAACTCCTGTACACCCTAGACACTCCAGGTACACCTCACACTCCCAGGCAGCTCCGACACCCCAGGTACACCTCTGACACTCTGCACCCCCTGACACCCCAGGAACAGCTCCGACACTCCCAGGTACACCTCTGACACTCCCAGGAATCTCTGACATTCCCATTTACTCCACTGACATTCCCTGGTACACCCTCAGACACTCCCAGGTACACCTCTGACACTCCCAGGTACACATCCGATACTCCCAGGTTCACCTCTGACACCCCAGGTACACCTCTGACACTCCTAGGTACTCCTCTGTCACTCCTGATACACCTCTAACACTCCCAGGTACACCACTGACACTCCCAGGTACACCTCTGGACACTCCCAGGTACTCTGACGCTCCCTTTACTCACTACATTCCCTGGTACACCTCTGACACTCGTACACGTCCAACACTCCCACATACACCTCTGACACTCCCAGATACACATCTGACACTCCCAGGTACCACCCCTGACACTCCCAGTACACCTCTGACACTCCCAGGTACACCTCCTGATACTTCCAGGTTCACCTCTGACACTCCCAGGTACACCTCTGACACTCCTAGGTACCCTCGTCACTCCCTGATACACCTCTAACACCCCAAAATGCTGATACTCCCAGGTACCCCAGACCGCCAGGTACACTTTGACACTGCCAGCACACCTCTGATACTGCCAGGTACACCTCAGACACCCAGGTACACCAGATACTCCCAGGAACACCTGAGACACTCCCAGGTATACTCTGACACCAAGGTACACCTCAGACACTCCTAGGTACACCTCTCACACCTCAGGTACACCTCTCACACCCCAAGTTCTCTCCTGTGACACTCCCGGTAGTTTCTCTGACACCCCAGGTACACCTCAGACACTCCAGGTACACTTTCAGACACTCCCAGGTACACCTCTGCACTCCCAGGCACACCTCAGACACTCCCTAGGCACACTCTCACACTCCGCAGGTACACCTCCGAAACT
>NW_024746690.1:1597500-1608142 GCF_018991925.1 Homarus americanus | reverse complement strand
GTTTCATTGTTTTTAATAATCTCTTCTTTTACCTTACTTATAATTTCTTCATATTGTTCTTAATTATATTTATCTCTCTTGTTTTATTTATTCTTTTGTCATTTAGCTGTCATAGTTTTTTTTTTACCTTCTGAATATATTCATTTTTCTCTTGTTTTCAGATTCTACTTTTGGAGGGAGGGTGGTGGTAATTAACCACTAATTACCCCCGCACACACCTGTACTGGAGATTCTGAACAAAATTACCAAAGATGAGATTTCTGTGAAATTACCAAAAAGTGAAACATTGAAAATCACAGACGGCGAGAGTAATTGACATTTTTGTAGAGTGAAAGTATATCATATCAGGATGTTATGTATGTTAGGGTCCAGGGAATGGAGTTTCGATTGGTCAAGGAATGAGACTCTTGATTGGTCCAGGAATGGAACTTCTGATTGGTCCAGGGAATGGAACTCTGATTGGTCCACAGGGAATGGAGATCTCTGATTGGTCTAGGAATGGAACCTCTGATTGGGTACTCCTGTTATTGTATAAAGTAAGAATTATTTCAATAGAACACTTGTCATTCTCTTTCTTTGTCTTACTTTTTACTTCTCTTTTATATCGCCATTTACGTGGTTCTTCCTCCACTCTGCTGACTCTGGAACAACTTTATGTTTTCCTTCTTTGTGTGACTCTCCGTCTCACCTCGGCCTCAGTACCTGTTCTTATACACACACGAGTACAGTATATTGTTTGTATTACTGTTATGTCATTATCACTAGCTATTGTTCCACTAGTACAAATATTTGAATGTAATTAGTATAAACTTACACTATTATATTGTATTGTAAGAATTAATAAATATTTGTCCCAATTTATACTTTTATTACAAATATATGAATTACTGCATTTACTGTATAGAATAAATAATTATAAAATAATCTTAATAAAAATATTAGCATTAATTTACATTTATATTATAAATTATTGTATTAACATTACTTTTAGCACAAACAGACACAATCATTCATATATGTAGTACAAGTATTTATAAAAGGTACTTTTATTTCAAATATTTTCACTAATAATTCAAATTAATACAAATATTTATATTAATTCAAACTTTTGATACCCACTTGGTATTGGTTGCTAGTTTATTACTATTTTACCTTCTCCAACTGACACGCTGTACAGTACACACCGCCCAGCAAACTATTAGAGCATGTGGGTGATGGACCTGGTGGTGGAGTTCCGCATCAGACAGAAATACTTACAGAGCTCCAACAAGACCCCAATGGCGGTATAGGCGAAGAGGTGACCAACAGGAGAATCCAGGGAGCCTCAGGGACGACGGCGCTCTAGGAACCCTTCCAGCGGGTGGCACGCCCAAGCCTCTCAAAGACGGCAGCGCTATCAGGGGCCTTCCCAGGTGGTGGCGCCTCCAGGAACTCCCAGGACTCCTGGCGCCTCTAGGGACCCACCCAGGGACGGCTCCACCCACTACTAAGGGCCTCAGGGGTGGCATTTTCTTTGTGTGTATATATTACATACTTCAGCAGTCTTGCTTACCTGTAGGACTATTTAATCACAAATTACAGATAGGAGAAGAGGCAGTCAGTCACAACACCCCAACTTATTTCCTGTTGGATATTCCGTTTAGTTGTTCAGCCAAGATGATACTGGAAATGTGATGGGTTTGTATTTATTTAACGTTTCATCTCCCAGAGTTCTAAATTAAATACTATTGCAACCGAGGGGCCCTACAGGTCTGACTCTCCTTTCCAGGTGCTGTGACCACACGACCCTCCCATAAGCGGCGGGACCACAGGGGCCCTCCCAGGGGCAGCGAACTCCGCGGTGGCGCCCAGGGACCGGTCCAGTGGAAGCCTCTAGGCACTTCCCAGAGGCGGCGGCGACTAGAGAGCCTGTAGGGCCATTGATGCAATAGTTTTTGAAGTATGAACTCTGGGAGTTGAAACGTTAAATAAATACACCGACCATCACATTTCAGTATCATCGCAGCCTGAACAACTAAACGGAGACTAATATCCAACAGGAAAAATAAGTTGGTGTTGTGCTGACTGACTGCTTCTTTCTCCTATTATTGCACTGGTGATTATAAGAATAGTCCACCAATCACAGTTAAGGCGCTGGAAGTATGTAACATATATGACACAAAGACCAAATGCTAGGCCCTTAGGGGGGCACCACTTTAACGGTCCCAGAAGGCCACCCGGAGGTCCTCGGGGGCGTCGCACCCTGGAGGGTCCCAAGGGACGCTGTCACTCCTGGACTCCTTGAGGCACCCTGGAAGGCCCCTGTGGACTCAGACGCACCTGGAGGGTCCTCTGGGGACCTGGGGCGCCACTGTACTGATGGCCTGAGGTGAGGTCCTTGGGCTCCGCCGTCCCTGGGAAAACCGGGGACCCTGCTCACAGGGTGGGTTGACGGCCACCAACGCTGGAGGGGTTCCTGGGGGCGCCACCGTCCCTGGATGGATTTCTGAGGATCCTTTGGGGTGCTGCCATCTTTAGGACAGTCGTTCAGGCACCCCTGGGAGGTTGCTCCGTGCCGTCCCCGGAGGACGGTTCCGTCGCCCCGGAGTCTCGTGTGGTGGAGGGGGTTGCTGTGATGGTCCCTGTAGGCCCAACCATTCCAGAGAATTCTAAGGCCCCGTCCTAGGAGGGTGCACGCCATCGCCCCTCGAAGGGGCTCAGCCGCCCTGTAGGCTCTGGGATTGCTGCTCATAGACGGTTCCTGGTATGGTCACCGTACTTGGGATGGTCCGTGAATGCGCCGATGCCTCTGAAAGGTTCCCGAGGCGCCGCAGCCCATAAGAGAGGGTCCTTGACTGCAGTCCCTAGAGGAAGGTCGCTGGCTCTGTCGTCATTTCTGGGGTTCCTGGGGGGCACCACCACCCCTGGGAAAGCCTCTGATGTCATGGTGAGGGTCCCTGGGTGTACCACCGCCGCTGGGAGGGCCCAGACTAGCAATCGTCCTGGGTGTCCTGGGGAACAATCGTTAATTTGAAAGGTTGTGCAATAGCTCTGGAGGGTCCCTGGGCATCGGCGACCCTGGAGGGTCCCTGAGGCTGCCCCTGAGTGTCCCTGAGGGCTCCACCGTCCCTAAGTGGATCCCTTTGGTCGCCACCACTCCTGAGAAGGTCCCTGTGGCTGCCGCCTGTTGAAGGACCCTGAGGAGGCTGTCGCCCTGGGAGGGTCCTTGTGAGAGTCCTTTGGGGCCCCGTCGCCTAGAAGAGACACGGGGTCTCCGCGGCCAATGGTAGGGTCCCTGGGACTCCACCCTTCCGAGAGGTCCCTGGAGGCACCAGCACCACCTGGAAGGGTTCTGGAGAGCCGGACGTTGGGTCACTGGGTGCGAGAGTTTTTATTTAGAACTCTGGGAGATGAAATGTTAAATAACATAACGGCCGGTCATCGCAGCCTGAAAAACGAGACTGGAGACTAATATCCAAAGGAAAACATAAGTTGGGGTGTTGTGCTGACTGACTGCTCTTTTTTTCTCCTATTGGCTGAAATTTGATGGATTAAAGAATAGTCCACCAATCACAGTTGTAAGTGACTGCTGGAGTGTATATGCATGCCAAAGACCAAGCATGCCATAGGGCCCCTGGGGGTACCATTTTAACGGTCCCAGAAGGGCTGCACCCTGAGGGTCCTGGGGCGCCGCTGCCCTGAGGATCCCTGGAGGCCCCGCAGTCCCTTGGAGGATCCCCTGGAGCGCCACCGTCCCTGGAAGGATCCCTGGGAGGATCCTTGGGGCGCTGCCATCTTTATGACAGTCGTTCAGGGTGTCGTTGCCCCTAGGAGGACGGTTACGTCGCCCCTGGGAGGATCCCTGGGGGCGCAACTGCCTCTGGATCCCTGGGGAACCATCGTCCCTCTGAAAGAGTGTTTGCCTGCGCCGCCGCCTCTGGAGGGTCCGTGGGGCTTCTGCTGCCCCTGGAAAGGTCCCTGAGTTTTCCACACCGCCCCTGGGGTTCCAGGGGAGCTGCCAACCCCTGTTAGGTCTCTGGAAGGTTCTCCGACCCTGTGAGTGTCCTCCTGAGGGCTCCACTCCTATGTGGGACCCCTTGGGGTTCACCACCCTGGAGAAGGTCCTCAAGCCGCCATGCTTGAAGGACCTAGGAGGCGACGTCGCCCAGGAGGGTCTGAGAGTCCCTGTTGGGTGTGTCGTCCCGAGAACTCTGTGGGCCCGGCCCATGTAGGGGTCCCTGGGGCTCACCTTCCGTGCGAGGGTCCCTGAGGCGCCAGACCAGTAGGGGCCACTGGTGTAGGAGTTATTTAGATCTCTGTCACTGATCCTGAAAAACAAAATTCCAAAAATACTTTTAATTAAAATTAAATTAAATGAATAAAATCACAAATGTTTTTTTTCAGATGATCGAAAACTGATGTTACAAACTGAACAGATAAAAATAGTATACAGTCATTCATTAATCAACCAATAACACTAAATATAAATAAATATAAATAGATCGTAATTTTTTAATATAATAAGAAAATAACTGGAACATTTGCACAACTCTTATGTGTATACACTTACAGGTAGTCTGGTCCGACAGGCTCTTCCACTGAACTACTTACGAGTGAGAAACCACCATTGAAAACTTACAGCACATGAAAGTCGTTTCTCGGAACATGAACACCAGATCACCCAAATTAGCGAAAAGAAGAAGAAGAGAACTTTAAGTGGGAAAGGACAACAGAATCTCCTGTTTAGGGAGAGGAGATTAGCCGCAGTGGAAGAGAAGAAGGGAACAGATCTCTGTAACAGAATGGCCAACAGGAGCGTTAAGAGCGGTCAAATGGATGGGTCAACGCCGCGCTTCATCCAGTGGGCTATTCCAATAAATAACCCTACCGACTTCCAGACTGCCACGGAAGAAAACCCCTGGAATGTTGACTGGAGGACAAGGAGAGTTGGATAGGGAAGGGGGGAGGTGTACACAAACCCTTAGTGGGAGGTGAGGGAGGTGGGAGGAGGAGAAGAGGAGGAGGAGGAGGAGGAGGAGGAGAGGGAGGGAGGTAGGATGAGGAGGAGGAGGAGGAGAGGGGGGGGGGAGGAGGTGAGGAGGAGGAGGAGGAGGAGGAGGAGGAGGAGGAGGAGGAGGAGGGGAGGAGGAGGAGGAGGAGGGTGAGGTGGGTGAGGAGGAGGAGGAGGAGGGAGGGGGGTGAGGAGGTGAGGGAGGAGGAGGAGGAGGAGGGTGAGTGAGGTGAGGGAGGAGGAGGAGGAGGAGGGAGGAGGGAGGAGGGGAGTGGAGGTGGGAGAGGAGGAGGAGGAGGAGGTGGAGGGTGAGGTGAGGTGGGGGAGGTGGGAGGGATGAGGGAGGAGGAGGAGGAGGAGGTGAGGTGAGGGAGGAGGAGGAGGAGGAGGAGGAGGAGGGGAGGAGGGAGGGAGAGGAGGAGGAGAGGGAGGAGGGAGGAGGAGGGAGGAGGATGAGGAGGAGGAGGAGGAGGAGGTGGAAGGGTGGGAGAGGAGGAGGAGGAGGTGAGGTGAGGAGGAGGAGGGAGGAGGAGGAGGAGAGGAGGTGAGGTGAGGAGAGGAGGAGGAGGAGGAGGAGGAGGAGGAGGGGGAGGAGGAGGAGGAGGAGGAGGTGAGGGAGGGAGGAGGAGGAGGAGGGAGGAGGAGGAGGAGGAGGGGAGGTGAGGAGGAGGAGGAGGAGGAGGAGGAGGAGGAGGAGGTGAGGTGAGGAGGAGGAGGAGGAGGAGGAGGAGGAGGAGGAGGTGAGGAGAGGAGGAGGAGGAGGAGGAGGAGGGAGGAGGAGGAGATGGGGGGGTAGGGAGGAGGAGGGAGTAGGAGGAGGGAGGAAGTGAAGTGAAGGAAGGAAGAAATGGGGAGGAACTTTCACTGAGAATTGTAATTACTGTCAAATATTCACTCTAATTAGCAGAGTTAGGTAGATAGTTATGGATAAAATATAGATACAAAACAGGTTCTTAGATCTATAACACACACACACACACACACAACACACACACACACACACACACACACACACACACACACACACACACACACACACACACACACATTCTCAAGCATTACCCAGCCACATCCTTCACACTGTTGCTCTTTGCTTCAACACATTTCTTTTACTGAAGAATTCTAGCCCAGGGTTCGATTTATAATGCATACTAATTACCTTAACATCCCGATGCCTGAATTATATATATAAGGAATTTGTCAACATTCCTCTCAACCAGTTTAAATTCTCGTTCTTCCTACCTTCCTTCCCTCGCCAAATTACAAGACCACGAGGGTAATTAACAGGTAGTTGCATCTTTGGTCCTAAAAAACAATCTTGTGAATTTTTTTTTCTGATCTTAAAAACCAACTAAACGCTGATGGTTTGTTTCTCATAAGTATTTGTTGAATGTCGTAGTTTTTTTTGTGGTTTTGTTTACCTGAGGATTTTTATCTGATCTGTCGATACAAGTTGTGGGAAGATCTCTCTCTCTCTCTCTCTCTCTCTCTCTCTCTCTCTCTCTCTCTCTCTCTCTCTCAAGCATCCTCTGGTAGGATAGTTAAAGCGGCAGGGATAACCGAAGCACCCCCTGGCAGGATAGATGAAACGGCAGGGGTAACCGAAGCACCCCCTGGCAGGATAGTTAAAGCAGCAGGGGTAACAGAATCCCTAGCAGGAAACAGTAGCTGAAGCGGCCCTTACCCTCCCTGGCAGGATAGCTGTTGAGGCAGCACGAGTACTCACCGGCCCCCACACACCTGTAATAAAAATATCATGTTTATTACACCACGTCTGATAATTCACTTAAATGTACAGGATAATTACACAAACATATTTTTACATTATTTTCTCATTATTCCTCTTAATGATGGTAGGTTAGGTTAGGTTAGGTTAGGTTAGGTTAGGTTAGGTGAAATAATTATTAACTTGTACTGGCTAAAGATGAATTAAACTAACTTACTATTAACTCATAACAATACTTTCAAAACTTTAGTGGTTCTTGTTATAATATAAAGATTTAATATATTCTAGTGAGAGTTATGGCTGTCAATATGTACTACAGTCAGATAAGGCTTATCAGTTAAACACCAACATACTAACAATACTTTAAAATACTATATATACTTTCGTCCAAAATCAAAAGTATAATTATGATAGAATTTAAGATATCATCCAGGGTTATTTTTAGTAAAGTAGTAAAAATAATTATTATGTTTTGGTAAGTATTACACACACACACACACACACACACACACACACACACACACACACACACACACACACACACACACACACACACTCAACAGATTACCTTATTTGGCGAAGTTTTACCCACTCGTTAAGAAAGAAACTACAGACCCTTACTTCAGAGTCAAATGAGAACCTGAACATAATTTTAGTCTTACAAGTAGATGATTTCCTAGTAACTTAGATTTAATGAGGACAGATATGAGTAAAAAAAAAAGAGAAGACGATGAAGGAAGAAGAAGAGGAGGAGGAAGAAGAAGAAGAGGAAGAAGAGGTGGAGGAAGAGGTGGAGGAAGAGGGAGGGTTTTACTATTACAGGAGCATCGTACAATAAGGCAACAGCTCCACCTGCAATTATCTAGTGGCGCCAGAGAGCTATGTGTCTTCTTAGGCTCTCCCTCCCTCTCCCTCTCTCCCTCCTTCTTCCTTCTCCTTCCTCCTCCTCCTTCTTATATATTCTATTATCTATACACACTTACTACCCCCCTCCTCCCTCTATCCACTCATCATTTCATTAGCTATTCATTTTTACATCTCTCTTACTGTTTCTTCCTTTTCCTCTTCTCCTTCCTGCTCTTGTAGTTCCTCTTTCTACTCCTCATTCTCCATCTCCTTTTTCTTTCTCTTCCTCTTCCTACTCCTTCTCTTTCTATTTCTACTTCTCCTCTTTCTCCAGCTCTCTCTCCTCCTTCTTCTACTTCTTCTTAACTTCCCTCTTCTCTTGTCATTTCTATTCCTCTCCCTCTTTCCCCTCCCCCTTCTCTCCCTCCTCCTTCCTTCTCATCCATCTCTCCCTCCTCATCCTCCTGTTCCTTCTCCTTCCTCCTGCTCCTCCTCCTCCTCTTCCAGGCGCCACAGAGGAACCTTACCTACATTAGTATGCAGGGGGCGAGGTTCAAAACACACACTCAAGAATGTACACAAACATACACATCTATACACACATAAACATTCATCTATACACATACTCATTTACAGCTATACATATAAACATTCACAGCTAAACACAGAAATACATACAGCTAAATACCTAAACTTTCACAGCTAAACAACTAAAAATATTCACCAAAACAAGACCTTTATTTAGATAGGACTTACGCCACCTACGACTAAACTTATGGAGAGTTTAGGCCTCTATTTGATTTTTTCTGAGAGTTGGAGAGTCCTGGGTTAAATTGTGGAGAGTTGGAGAGTCCTGGGTTAAATTGTGGAGAGTTTGAGAGTCCTGGGTTAAATTGTGGAGAGTTTGAGAGTCCTGGGTTAAATTGTGGAGAGTTTGAGAGTCCTGGGTTAAATTGTGGAGAGTTTGAGAGTCCTGGGTTAAATTGTGGAGAGTTTGAGAGTCCTGGGTTAAATTTTGAAGAGTTTGGGACCTTTATGTAAAAAAAATATACCTAGGGCTCTTGGGAAAGAAACTATGATCAGGTCGAGATCCCTAAATTGTCGAAGCTTCCAAAAACACCCCACAAAACAAACCAATTAACCTGCCTCGACCTGCCCCTGCACCCCAATGACCTAAAGTGACCTCAAATGACCCAAGAAGTATCATCAGTGACCTTTTACTAGTGAGGACCAGGTGTGTTAGAATGACTACTGTGGTAACTCTGTGTTGATAGGATATGAACCATAGGATTATAAGGATATTGAAGGATTGTATCTATGTATCCTTTCCTAGGTAATGTGTTCCGCCATGGCTGGATTAGGATTTCAGGGTATCTCTCGGTAATCTTCTTTATCACTCTGGCAGACATACACGCAAGAGGGTTAAGCCCACTGTGTATTTCAGTTCAACATTATGCTTTAGAGAACCGAAACCCAAAGCAACTGAATGTATACTGTAAACTCACCCACCTACCGACCCACCACCACCAACCTTACACCTACCGACCCACCCACCTACCGACCCACCCCACCCACCCACAGAGTACACCAGTCGATAAGATCAGTGTATAACATCATCCTTCATTCTTATTCATTCTGCATCCAGTCAATGATCTAGACTGTATATATAGCTCTCATGACAGTTACCACCAGTTATCCATTAAGGTCTATCATATGGCAGTAACAATTGCTATATTGTCCTTACGTCTAGCCGGCCAATGTTGAAGTCCTGTATACACTAAGCGTCATTCTTAGCCGTAATCTCTTCTATACTTCATCCATCTAGATCTATGATATCCGTATAGACTGATATTATTCATCCATTAAGGTAGATTTTCTATACTAGGCCCCTTGCGTATGGGTTCCGCTCTGAGCTGAATGAAATCGTCTGATGTCAAATGTGGCGTCCCTGTAGTGAAAGGGTTAAATAATGCCTCATCTGTAGAAACTGGTATGATTCATCCATTCATACTGTGGCATCCGCATTCTGTCATATTATCCATTGACTCATCCGCGGAAATTACATCCACAACAATTCACGAAAGGTCAGTCATCCATCAATATTGAACTACCATCATCCTCCCTACACCACCAACATCCACCTACATCCACTAGCATCCACCATACACCACCAACATCCACCTCACATCAACTAACATCCTCCCTACACCCCCAACATCCACCTACATCCACTAACATCCACCATACACCACCAACATCCACTTACATTCACTAGCATCCTCCCTACCCCCCCAACATCCACCTACATCCACTAACATCTACCTTAGACCACCAACATCCACCAGCATCCAACTAACATCCTCCCTACCCCCCAACATCCACCTACATCCACCTAGCATCCACCTACATTCGCTAACATCACCCTACACCCCAACATCCACCTACATCCACTAACGCTTCCTTAAACCACCAGCATCCACCAACATCCACCTTATTCACCTAAGGCCACTCATCCATCAAGACTTTGCATCATTCTCACTGAGATCTTGTCAAGACATCAGCATCATTCATCTGTAAGAAGAAGAAGGAGAGAGAGAGTAACAATAAGATCATGAAGATTAAAGCACAATTTATAGAGCAACAAATCCCTAGCGTTAATGTCACCCTCTGAAGGTGTCGGCAGAGGAGGAGGAAGACAGAGGGGGGTTGAAAGGAGAGGAAGGGAGGAAGAGGGAACGAAGGAAGGGAGAAAGGGAGAAAAACTGGGGGAGGGGAGGCAAGGGGAGAGAGGGAGAACGGAAGGAAGGAGAAAAAAGGAGAGAGAAGAGAGGGAAGGTGAGGAAGAGAGAAGGGATGTAGACAAAGGGAGAGGGAGAGAGAAGGGGAGGAGAGAGGAAGGAGAGAGGAAGGAGAGAAAGAGACAGAGGTAGAGATAAAGGAGGATAGAAAGGAGGATAAGAAAGTAAAGAGGAGAATCATACACACACACACACACACACACACACACACACACACACACACACACACCCCACACACACGTACACACACACACACACACACACACACACACACACACACAC
>NW_024746690.1:1575000-1592500 GCF_018991925.1 Homarus americanus | reverse complement strand
TCAGCAGCAACATTATGCAAATCATCTCTTCATAATATGTAGATTACACCAGTCATTTAGAATTATTATGTGGTAATTACTGGCCACGGCACACCACCACCAACACGAAACATCTACCACATTACCACAGAGGCTTTGCTAGTTCACTAAACATCATACATACATTCACCACATTACTAGAAACCATTGCTAGTACATTAAACATTTGGACACACAGATTCGCTAAACACACACACACACACACACACACACACACACACACCTAAACATCGTCAATCATTTGTTAAACACTAATAAAGATTCATAACATATATCCAACAATAAACATTACTCGTGTATATCGAGACATAAACATCGGGTAACACTGGTAGCGAAACTGGGTTACTCTAAACATAAAACACAAATATCATTACATCATGATACAGGAAGTTCTTCACACACTATAAAACGTCATGTATAAACACAAAAGAAAACATCATCCTAAGGGGAGGTATGATAACGCGGAAGATAACATGATAACATTATAACATGATAACAAGGAAGACAAAATAAGAATAAGAAGATTTGATAACAAGGAGAAGAAAACAAGATAACAAGAATCACGATAACAAGGACGAGAAAATACGATAACAAAGATGAGAAAACACGATAACAAAGACGAGAATATGATAACAAGACGTAACTATGATATAAAGGTTATCAAAGAAACACAAAATATGCAAAACAGTAAAAGAACATTGTTAACTGCATCAATTCCTGGACATCCCAAGTTTGACGTTACAACAGGTAGAGGCTTAATCACCTTTAATTAGGAAGAAGTTGCTTAGATTAGCATAAGCTTAAGGTAACGTTGGGCTCTGTTTGTTTAGCTTGAATTAGTGTTAGCTGGACAAGACTGGCAGAGATTAGAGATCGTGTCTGGATGTTAGCTTCGATTGGGATTTAGCTTGGGGTGACCGCCAGCTGTGACCTGTGACTTCTAGCTATGACCTGTGACATATAGCTATGACCTGTACCCTCAAGCTATGCTCTGTGACCTATAGCTTTGACCTGTGACCTCTAGCTATGGCCTATAACCTCCAGCTATGACCTGTAACCTCTAGCTATGACCTGTGACCTCTAGCTTTGACCTGTGACCTCTAGCTATGACCAGTGACCTATAGCTATGACCTGTGACCTCGTGATATGACCTGTGACCTCTAGCTATGACCTGTGACCTCTTGATATGACCTGTGGCCTCTAGATTTGATCTGTGACCTCTAGCTATTACCTGTGACCTTCAGCTATGACCAGTGACCTATAGCTATGACCTGTGACCTCTTGATATGACCTGTGACCTCCAGATATGACCTGTGACCTCCAGCTATGACCTGGGCGGCTTGACATGGGTTAAGTGGTGGGTGTGGGCGGTTTGATCATGGGTGATATGGGTGTGGGCGGCTTGAACGTGAATCCTTGCATAATGGGTGGCAGGGGCGTGGTAGGAGGCACAAGCATGGGCGTTGGTGTGTTGGGTAGCGTGGGCGTTGGCCTTATGTTAGGCGTGGAAATGGAAGTGGGCGTAGGTGCTGGCCTTATGATAGGCGTGGGCGTGGAAGGGGGTGTGGGTGTTGGTCTTATGATAGAAGGGGAAGTGGGCGTTTGATGATGACCTTATACGAGATGTGGGCGTGGAATGGGAAGTGATGGGCGTAGGTGGGCGTGTTGGGTGAGTCTTTCTGTTTCGTTTTATCAATTAATTCATCATTCATATTGCAAAATCATCCTATGGCAGTGGTTTATCATCCGTAATTGCCAGTATCATAAGTATATTTTTTACTGTATTTCTTTATTCACTACAGCTGTTATTTACACGACACGACACGACACGACACGACACGACATACATATATTCCCTGGCCAAAAGTTCACGTGCATACAACTTACACAAACACGCTGCTGACTACGTTGTATACGAGACAGACAGACAGACAGACAGGCAGACAGACAGACAGACAGACAGACAGCAGAATAACTATTGCGTCATCACTCTTGTCTATTCGTCAAACTCCAGAGATGAAAAAAAAAAAATTCTGGTAAAAAATCATTCAAGCAATAAAGTTGACATAAAGTGTTAATCGTAGGATAATATTTCATGCAAATTTTGTTAATACTATGATATTAAACGATTTACGTTGTTTCTATTCTAGTTTTATCATTTTATAAACATTACATCAAAGGGAATTGCAAATCTTTCGTTGTTAAATTTGTATATGTATGTAAATTTTTAAATGATTGGATAATTTTGAAGATTCTAAAAAAAAAATGGTTATTAGAATTGTTATGAAATGTAAAGTTGATTATGGATGTGAATAGACGATGTATATAGAGTTAATCTGTAAAATAAATGTGTGTCTGTGGTTTAAGTCTCGCTACGTGGAGCAACAATATAGTGAATAGATTGAAAACTTCACATAACTTGTTGAGACTCACCAAATGGATGATTAATGGAGATTCAGACCTTATAATTAGAGGCGACTCACGGGGCTAAATTACCTAACTCCTCAACCACACACACACACACACACACACACACACACACACACACACACACATTTAGACCTCACTTCTACACCAAGACTCGGATTCAAATCACGAAGTACATGAACAAACAAGCACGAACAATATATCTCTACGATCGGTCATTGGTTCGGTTAATTATATTCATTTATCTCCATAAATCAAAAGTAAAAGGTGTCTGTATTTGACCCATGACGTTTGGGGTAGAATTCGGGGAGAGAAATTTGTGGAAAGTTTTTCGTCTCCTTAAGCCACAAACTGGGCGGTATATGTGTGAGGTTTGGTCTTCGTCACCCACACATGACGATGTGCTAACTGATATTTTAAGAATGATTACCCTTGTTGTTGGTCATCGGTGAGCTGAAGGAAGCTTAAAATATTCACACAAGAAACAACCATCGCGTTGCATTTTATCTCAGCTATAAATTTGGTGAGCGTTTGTCTTCGGGTCCTTCACGTAGGAGTGTGCAGGGTGAAGCCAGCCTTCAACTCAGTACCAAAACCTGTTCAGAGACTAGTCAGGAGAGGCGGGGGCCCCGCCTACCATCCTTCCTCCTGGCTAATCCGCACACCGATTACGGTTAAATGGTCCGCAGCCACGGAGTAAGTTCTATTTTTTTTATAAACTTGGGGCCAGGTAACACGCATTTGTTTTTGTATTAGTTTCCTTACCGTGTTTTTGGCTGTCTCTCATGATGGCATGTAGCCGAGGGTCCATCGGCTGCGTCATTTTGCCTGAAGGCGCAGGAACGACCCTGGTCTTGGAGTCTAGTATTATCATCGTCTGGCAGTTCGTAGCTCACCTGCCACGCGACTCCCCTGTGTTCGGCCGCTCCACTACCTCTCTACGCCACCTGCCTGGCCCGGACACACGCCTCAGACCTATCAATGTTTACCACCAAGGTGATGTTTAGAGAAAATACCTCCTGTGACGACCAGTTCGCATATCTGATAAAGTAACTTATTCACGGGGAAAATTCCCTCTCTTAAAACCCGTAGAAGTGTTATAGAAAACATTTCCCTTCGTCAGTTCAGGTCAGCCGCGTGTCTGAGCATCCTGTATGCACCTAAGAGCTGGGTGTCGCATATAGGATCCCCATCAAACGTTATATGTAACACAAGGCGACGTAGGAAATAGGTACTTGTCTCGCCGGTGAAACAGAACGCTTTGAGGCTGGGACCCACTGACGCGGTCCTAAGCCACGACTGGAGTGTGGCTGAGGTCTTTGATGCTCTCGGCCAGGAAGAAATCTTTTAGCGAATATTTCACTAGTACTTTAGAGACGCTGTTCTCTGATCGCTCTACTTATATCTCAGTCACCGAGAAGTTACCAGCGCTCTCTCTCGTTCTCTCTCTCTCTCTAGCCCTTCATTACAGCTGCGTGTGTCAGAATGAACACCCCGCGTCTAGCCAGGCCGGTCCTGCCCGTCCACCAATCTATCCTAAGGCTGCAGCCGCCACCTCCTCCACCACCACCACCACTACCTCCAGCATCCCCGGCTTCCACGCACCACACACCACCACCACAACACCCAGGTTCTTAATAAGGAACTCCAACTAGTTACGGTACCGGCACAGCGCAATTTCAACACCATCTTTACCACCATCTATCCGCTTTAGCTTAAGTAAGTTGGTAAGATGTGTTCTCACTTTATCTGATCGGGAGAAAATGACGGACACATCTTTGAGAATCTGGACTCAAGTCTCTCAGCAGTTTTATGCATTATTCGATGTAGCTGTTGTTTTCTCTATCAGGTACAGGGAGGAATACCTGTCTGGGGATGGGTACACACACACACACACACACACACACACACACACACACACCACCTCCAGCACCCTACCCCATACAAATACCTACACCCAAATAAGGATCTTGATATCACGTACTTTAGCAAAAATATCGTAAAGACACTCAAGTTTATTCTGTCATTGAGTTATAACATCTTGACGAGACTCCACCACCTCCCTGATAGTTTATAGCACCGACACGATGCAACAGGCTCATGTGTTTTGTGTGGTGATCAGAGGTCAAGTGAGGTGAGCTGTGTCGTGACCTTTTGTGTTGGTGTGGATTTTTAATGTGAGGTGTGGGGGATGTGGGGTGGGGTGGGAGGAGAAGGGGGGTGTTTTGTGTGTATGGAGGGGGCGGTGGTGTGTGTGTAGGGTCTGTTGTATGTGTGGGAGGGGGGAGAGGTAGGGTGTAGGTGGGAAGGGATGTTATGTGTCAGGGGTGTTACGTGGAGGGGGTTTGCAGTGTGATGGGTGTAGTGTGAGGGACATAGTGTGAAGGGTATCCTAGGGTGGTATAAAGAAGGGGGGGGGGGGGGAGGAAAGGGTGGATATTTTTACCTAAGTCTCTTCCGGTATTCTTCCTTCGTTGATATGCAAATTAGTTGTTGTTTCTATGCTTAAAAAAATAATAATAGAGTTAGAATTTATAAATGATGATACTCCTGTTTCCTGTAGTGTGTTAGGTTAGGTTAGGTTAGGTTAGGTTAAGTTACAGGTAGACTTAATCAGGTTCAAATCAGGTAAGCAATTAGCTTCAGGTGAGTTGTGGTAAGAAAGAGAACAAGTTACATAGAAGAACCGTGAATGAGGAGAGAGAGATGACGACACTCAGCAGTACTTAGTCCTTCGTCAGGCAGTTCCACCTTCGTCAGGAAAACCCGACACTGTTCTACTCATTTCATGCTACGTGTACAAGGGTTAGTGTACAAGGGTGAGTATACAAGGGTTAGCCCTTGTACACTAACCCTTGTACACGCACCCCTTGTACACTAATGTACAAGGGGTGAGTGTACAAGGGTGAGTGACCATCAGTATGTGAGGTGAACGTTCTCCAGTCTGTCTACAAAACAAAATAATATATACATCTGTCTGTTTGTCTGTCTGTCTGTTTTTGAAGAAAGATTAACAGAGATACCAGAGAAGTCCATTGGGGTGAGGGAGAGTTTAGAGTGAGGGGGGGTGAGGGTGAGGGAGAGTTTAGAGTGAGGGAGGGTGAGGTTAATGAGGTCGACGGTCTTTAGTTGGAAGGAGGTAAGAAGAAAGGGAGGAGGAGGAGGAGGAGGAGGTGAATTCTTAGGGAGGGAGGGAGGAAGGGAGGAAGAGGAGTTAACACGAGGGAGGGAATAGGAGGAAGAGACGTCTTAGGGAGAGAGAGGTTAGTGGGAGGGAAGGATTCGGAGGGAGGGGAAGGAGGAAGAGAAGTAGGAGAGAGAGAGAGAGAGAGAGAGAGAGAGAGAGGAGTAGGAGGAGGAGGAGGGAGGAGGTCCAGGGGCCCCTCACTGTTGCCGGGGATACGGCCACCTGGACCCTGGGGCCACTCACACCTGTTGTGGCAACACCCACTAGCCCAGCCAGCCTCACCACCCCACCTCACCTTAACCCACCTATATCCTACCTCATACCTTTAATTACCTTGAATCTCCTCACATCCAAGGAGGAGATGAGGTGTTTGTCTCTCAGTAAGGGGGTAACAGGTAAGGGTCAAGGGGGTAAAGGGGTGTAAGGGGGTAAGGGGTAGTGAGTGGACGAGGTCTGGTGCAGGGAATGAGACGAGTGGAGGCTCACGCGCGGGCCAGGCCACCAGAACTTGTGCTGAGAATACTGATGCTTCATTACCTCTGACTGTTGCACCTGCCTGGCCTCCCTCCCTCCCTCCCTTCTACCTGCTGTACCCTCCCTCCCTCCCCTTACCTGCTGTTGTACCCTCCCTCCCTCCCACCTACCTGCTGTACCCTCCCTCCCTCCCTTCTACCTGCTGTACCCTCCCTCCCTCCCCTTACCTGCTGTTGTACCCTCCCTCCCTCCCACCTACCTGCTGTACCCTCCCTCCCTCCCTTCTACCTGCTGTACCCCTCCCTCCCTCCCCTTCTTTGTGCCTCTCCCTCTACTCCCTTCCCTCCCTCCCTCCTTCCTGCTGTCCCGTCTCCTGCGTCCTCCTCCTCCTTCCACCTGCTGTTGTACCTCCCTCCCCTCCCTTCTGCCTGCTGTTGCCCTCCCTCCTCCTTCTACCTGCTGTGCCTCCGTCCTCCTTCTCCTGCTGTTGTACCCTCCGTCCCCTCCTCTCTACCTGCTGTACCCTCCGTCCCTCCCTTCTACCTGCTGTTGCTTGCCTCCCTCCTTCTACCTGTACCCTCCTCCCTCCCTTCTGCCTGCTGTGCCCTCCCTCCCCTCCCTTCTACCTGCTGCACCTCCTCCCTCCTTCTACCTGCTGTACCTCCTCCCTCCCTTCTACCTGCTGTACCCTCCCTCTCCCTCCCCTTCTGCCTGCTGTACCTCACCTCTCCCCCTCTGCTGTACCCTCCCTCCCTCCCTTCCCCTGCCCTCCCTCCCTCCCTTCTACCTGCTGTTGCCCTCCTCCCTCCTTCTCTCTTGTACCCTCCCTCCCACCTGCTGTACACCCTCCCTCCCTCCCTTCTGCCTGCTGTACCCTCCATCCCTCCCGTCTACCCTGCTGTACCCCTCCTCCCTCCCTTCTACCTTCTGTTGCCCTACCTCCCACTGCTACCTGCTGCTGCCCTCCGTCCCTCCTTCTACCTGCTGTTGTGCCCTCCCGTCCCTCTACCTGTACCCTCCTCCCCCTTCTGCCTGCTGCCAGCCCTGTCCCTCCTTCTGCCTGCTGCCCCCCTCCCTCCCTTCTACTGCTGCTGTACCCTCCTCCCTCCCTTCTACATGCTGCTGTACCCTCCCTCCTGCCTGCGTTATTCTTTAGACTCCTGTTTCTGTTCGTATGTATGTATGTATGTATGTATGTATGTATGTATGTATGTATGTATGTATGTATGTATGTATGTATGTATGTATGTATGTTTAAGATTCTCTGACATAAAACAATCCAAAACAACAACACCTAAGTTAAGAAAAACAAAAACAATGAAACGGAAGAAATGAAAAATATAAATAATGAAAAACAAAAAACTAAAAAAATAAAAAGAAACACAAAAATAAAAACCGAATGAAAAATAATGCAAATACGAGAAGAAAAAAACGACGTAAATGATTGACAGATTTAGAAGAACAGGAAGTCAAATAATAACTAGGAACATGAATATAACCTTATCGCCCAGGTATTGTTA
This sequence comes from Homarus americanus, assembly GCF_018991925.1. Lineage (NCBI taxonomy): Eukaryota > Metazoa > Arthropoda > Malacostraca > Decapoda > Nephropidae > Homarus > Homarus americanus. The sequence continues at coordinate 1,584,853 of NW_024746690.1, read as the reverse complement.
TGATTTAATTAATGGGTTAACACAGGTAGGACAAAGGTGGTGTTGGGAGGTAAATTATATGTGTATTACCTTTTACCTGACACTAATTCAATGGTAGGTGTGATTTTCTTTGTGTGTCTGTTGTCTGTCTGTCTGTCTGTCTGTCTCTCTCTCTCTCCCACAAACACACCTGACAAAAAAAAAAATTCACCACAATTTCATACAATAAAGTTAACGTTTTATTTTACCTGTACATAGTAAATCTACCACACCTTTTGTCTACTAAATGAGGAGTCCCGGTAGTAGACAATTTACATACGAAACAACAAGGTCTCACCCCCAGGAAATACCCTCAGTAGATAAGAGTTTTGTTAATATGCAAATGGAGAAAAAAGTAATATCTGTATAAACTTGTAGATTGTAAGTAAGAGAGCTAAGTAGAGCAGAGTCGTATTTTCTTACATATTAATATAGTTTAATGGTTGTTTAGTGGCTGTGGTTGATGGAAATACACACAGATATAGGGGATAGACATGTACATACATACATACATACATACATACATACATACATACATACATACATACAGATACATGGCTCACCGATTTCCTGAGTGAGCGTCGTCAGGCAGTGAGGTACCAGGGTTCTGTCTCCACATTCCAACACCTCACCTGTGGTGTTCCCCAGGGGACCAAGATGGGACCACTGTGCTTCCTAATCCTGATCAACGACGCTCTGTCGGACACTCCTCACAGGTGGAAGTACGTAGATGACTGCACTGTGGGGGTTACAGTGGACAACACCTCACAAGACTACACATCGCTACAAGGCACCCTGGAAAGGCTACAGGCATGGACTACGGAGAACAAGGTCACCGTCAACCACACCAAAACCGTAGTCATGCACTTCAATACCGCCACCACTCAAGTGCAAGCTCCAGCAGTCACAGTGGGTGCCCATTCTCTCTAGTTAGTGCAGTCTGCCAAACTCCTGGGTGTTACCATAGACCACAAACTGGACTGTAAGGCCCATGTAAATAACACAATCAAGGCAGCCTCGTACCAACTCTACATGCTACGAGGACTCAGGTCACTTGGGGCACCCACGCCAGAGCTGAGGACTATCTACAACGCATTTATTCTCCCCAAATTAACATACGCGTCACCAGCCTGGTCGTCTTCTCTCAACTCAACCCAACAACGTCAGCTAGAAAAGGTACAGAAAAGAGCCTGCAGAATCATGCTCGGCGCAAACTACTCCGGCTACAACAACGCTCTCTCCACCCTGGAAATGCCATCCCTTAGTGACCACCACCATCACGCACTAGCAGGATTTGGCAGTGGGCTACTGCACCATTCTCGTCATTGCCACCTACTGCCACCGGCATTCCCCCGCCCACCTCGCGCAGTCCGCCACTACAACAAAATTCAGCCCATAAGAGCCGGCACTGATAGATATAAGAACAGCACCATCCCATCTATTGTTAAAATAATAAACAGCTCCTGACTCATGTACCGTACAGCCCTGTAAATGTATTGAACGTATATCATTATGTCTAAATCACATGTAAGCTTGTATATTTTCAGCTACCGGCTGCAACTCTATTAATAAACCGTTTACTATTATTATTATTATTATTATTATTATTATTACATAGGCACATAGGCAGGAAGACTCTCACGCACGCTCTCACGCACACACATACACACACACACGCACACACACACACACACACACACACACACACAAAATTAATATAAGTGTAGTCAAATTAATAAAAATCCTTGCAATTATAGTTGTTACCAGAAAAAACACACGAAAAAATGCTATTGTTCAAAAAATCAATCATCTGGGGAACAGAATATTTGTTACACCTTTCATATCAACATTACAAAGGTAGAATATAATATCATACTCAATCTCACATTCACAGGTGTTGAAAATGACCTCCATCCTGATCTTTCAAGGAACATGATGATATTTGGTGCAATTTTCCCAGTTCTCATGTTGATAGAGGTTGAAAATGACCTTAGGTAGTTTTATTTTTTGGGGTTTAGTGAAAAAAATAAAATAGAGAAGGTTTTATAAATGTGTTCAAATTCAGAGTGTCGCCTCCAACAGGTAGCCGTGCCGGGACTTGTGGTGTTGGAGGTAAGGACTCGAGGTGTTGGAGGTAAGGACTCGAGGTGTTGGAGGTAAGGACTCGAGGTGTTGGAGGTAAGGACTCGAGGTGTTGGAGGTAAGGAGGTGTTGGAGGTAAGGACTCGAGGTGTTGGAGGTAAGGACTCGAGGTGTTGGAGGTAAGGACTCGAGGTGTTGGAGGTAAGGACTCGAGGTGTTGGAGGTAAGGACTCGAGGTGTTGGAGGTAAGGACTTGAGGTGTTGGAGGTAAGGACTTGAGGTGTTGGAGAGGTAGTGTGGTGGATGGTTACTGACAACGATGCTCTATGGAATAACAATGACCATCACCTTACATGAGTCTTATATATTCTTTTTCTCCTCAAATTTCCTAACCTAACCTAACCTAACCTAACCTAACCTAACCTAACCTAACCCAACCTAACCAAACCTCATAGTTCTGTCCCCATATCTGTCTCTCTCTCTGTCTCCTATTTCACCTCCTTCTTAACCCCTCCTCCCCCCCCCTCTCTCTCTAACCCTCTCTACCACCCATCTCCTCCTCCTCTCTCTCTCTCTCGCCCTGATATCTTACCTTAATTTTTCACCTCCTCCCTCACCCTCTTTCTCTTAACTCCCTCACTTCCCCTCCCTCATCCTCTCTCTTAACCCTCATCTCTCACCTCCCTCCCTCCCTCTCACCCTTTCTCTCATCTCTCTTCCTCTCTCGCCCTCTCTCTCCTCCTCCTTTACTCCCAGACTTTATAAGTACGGTAATGAGTGGCCGCTGCTGACTTACTTACGTCAAAAAAATATCAACATTGACATATATCAGACCGTCCCCGCTAGACAGATGACCACAAGAATTCTCAATCACTCAAGCTGTATGTAATATTCATTCACAAACAACAATGGATGGCGGGGTACGTGCTGTCTCATCACCTGAAGATTAGGAACCCTCTAGGACTGTTTTACCTGATGTGGCCTGGAGGTTAGGTTAGGTTAGGTTAGATTAGGTTAGGTTTGGTTAATCTTCAGGTGATGCAGTACTCTCTCTCTCTCTCAATACATAAACTGACAATGATGACATACCGTATTTGAACCTAAGTCCGGGTTCATAAGGCTTCGTGGGATATATATATATATTTTTTTTTATATCTGAACATACAAGTCAACTTTACTTTATAAATTCAGGTAAAACATATCTTCAATATTATACTGAGACCTCTACCTTAACTACCTGTACTGTAATTAAGTGACAAAATCAACCCAATCCTTTCAAATTTCCTTTATCTTATTAGTATTATTTTTCATTGGTGTTAAATAAACGTGTATGGTAAAATGCTGTTCTAGAAATGGCTTCAATGTTACACTAAGACTCTACCTTAACTAATTAGTAGAGTCTCGGTGTATTTCTCGTGCCATTTCTGGACGTTAAGATTTGACGACGTTAAGGATTAATTAAAGTTATCATAACATCTTTAAAATTACGATAATTATCCAAATTACGAATCTCACTTAACCTACAATCTTAAGCTGTATTCTCAAAAGACCTCTTAAATTAATTTTGTGCACTGAATGATAATTAACCTTACATTAGAGTTCCATAAAAAAGCTGTTGAGTCGGGGGTTGGTCGGGGGTAGGTCGGGTTTTGGTCGGGCGACGAATGATGCTGTCAACCTTTCGAGAAGAGACTGTCTGATGGGAGACCTTTGTCATTAAGAGCGACCGCGAGAGACCCTGAAGTACGGCAGGCAACAGGTAAACAAACAAGGCGCCGAGTACCCCATTGAGAGAGAGAGAGAGAGAGAGAGAGAGAGAAACACATACACACACAAAAAGAACAACAATAAAACACAAGGCAGAACAAAACAAAAGCAAGGTAAGAAATTAGGAACTATAAATAAGTCAATAAAGCTGTAGACAAAGAGACACACTAAGAAGTTACGGTATTCATCTCACAACCCGGAGATAACAACGGTCATAAAAACCCCAACCCGGAGATAACACGTCATAACAGAATAAATATAATAATCACATAAACAAAAAAAACAACAAATATATCATAGAGACGTAGAAAATATTTGATAACAGGATATTTGATAACAAGATATGTGATAACAGGATATTTGATAACAGGATATTTATTACTATTATAACTGCTATAAACATTCACTCAATAACTTCTTCTGTTAAGAGGAAAATAAATGTTTAGGTTATATCATTAAAAATATGTTTGTGTTTTCTTAAAGTGGAAATTTATTATTATTATTATTATTATTATTATTATTATTATTATTATTATTATTATTACACATTTCTACATTAAGTTCACCAATTGTTCACCACGACAAGTTCATAAAACCTGATCAACTTGGACTGTTCATAAAAATGTCATTATGGAAGCATCACTAAACTGTTCATCACAATAAATGATACAACTCTTGAACATGACAAGTTCACAAAGTGTTCATTAACTAAGATATCTAAAAGTTACTCCATAAGTTCAACACATTCGTTCACCTTGGCAACGTTCAACACTCGATGAACAGTGGTAGTAAACATTCCCTAAATTACACATATGTTACGTTCATGCCTAAAACACTTCACATTCGTCACATTCAAGGACAGTATTGACCTCCAGTAAGATATAAAACATTACTAAACATTATTAAGAATTAAACCAAATTAAACAAAATAATCCAAGTGTTTTAATACGTATACAACGAAATAAAAAACAAACATAAAATAACATTCTCAAATATCACCAAATAAACTGGAAAAAAATATACACGTATAAAAAAATAATGTTGATTTTGTTTGTAAATTATGAAGAATGGAGAGTCGTTCATGGCAGGTTCACAGCTCATGGCAGGTTCACAGCTCATGGGAGGTTCACAGTTCATGGGAGGTTCACAGCTCATGGCAGGTTCACAGCTCATGGGAGGTTCACAGCTCATGGGAGGTTCACAGTTCATGGGAGGTTCACAGCTCATGGAAGGTTCACAGCTCATGGAAGGTTCACAGTTCATGGAAGGTTCACAGTTCATGGGAGGTTCACAGTTCATGGGGAGGTTCACAGCTCATGGGAGGTTCACAGTTCATGGAAGGTTCACAGTTCATGGGAGGTTCACAGTTCATGGGGAGGTTCACAGCTCATGGGAGGTTCACAGTTCATGGAAGGTTCACAGTTCATGGAAGGTTCACAGTTCATGGGAGGTTCAGTCTGGCAGGTTCACAGCTCATGGGAGGTTCACAGTGGAAGGTTCACAGTTCATGGAAGGTTCACAGTTCATGGAACAGTTCATGGAAGGTTCACAGCTCATGGAAGGCAGTTCAGGTTCACAGTTCATGGAAGGTTCACAGCTCATGGAAGGTTCAGAAGGTTCACAGCCTGGCAGGTTCACAGCCCCGGAAGGTTCACAGCCATGGAGGTTCACATGGAAGGTTCACGGAAGGTTCATCATCTACAAGGTTACACAGGCTCATGGAAGGTTCACAGCTCATGGAAGGTTCACAGCTCATGGAAGGTTCACAGTTCATGGGAGGTTCACAGCTCATGGAAGGTTCACAGTTCATGGAAGGTTCACAGCTCATGGAAGGTTCACAGTTCATGGAAGGTTCACAGTTCATGGAAGGTTCACAGCTCATGGAAGGTTCACAGCTCATGGGGAGGACGTACCACAAGACCATTCATGAGTGAGGTTAATGGGATCACTCCTTAATGGAAGTACAACGAGAACAAATAATTTTTCATGTTCGAGACTCAAGAGGAATGAACAATATTTCTTTGTCAGCGAAACTTTCCACAGGTATACGTTCACTAAGATAATACGTTCGTTGTTCAAGATAAGAGAGTTTTTCGTTCAAGATATTTGGGTTTTCGTTCAAGATAAGGTAATTTTTCGTTCAAGATAGCAGATTTCTTTTTCGTTTAAGAGAGGAGGGTTTTTCGTTTATCAAGATAGTCAATTTATTTATCACAACAGTCAATTTATTGATCAAAACAGTCAATTTATTGATGAAAACAGTCAATTTATTGATGAAAACAATCAATTTATTGATCAAAACAGTCAATTTATTTATCAAAACAGTCAATTTATTTATCAAAACAGTCAATTTATTGATCAAAACAGTCAATTTATTGATCAAAACGGTCAATTTACTCATCAAAAAAGTCAATTTATTCACCAAATATTCAGGCTCATTCATCAGACCCAATTCATGGGGTTGTTTACCTGGGACTGAAAGGACGCCGCGCCCTGAAGATAGTTTGGGGGATAAAACTGACTGTAGAGTCTAAGTAGGGCTTCTCACCTGCTGCCTCCCTCAACCACCTGTGTGTGTGTGGTAAAGGTCGTAGTTGTGGTAGTATTGACGGTGGTGGTTGTGGTTGGAGTGAAGGTAGATAGTGGAGGTGGTGGTTGTGATAATAGTAATAGTGGTAGTTGTAGTCAGAATAGTAGTAACGATGGTGGTAGTTGTGGAAGTATTGGTATGGGATACACTAACTCCCTTCCTCTCCTCTGTACAACAAGTAACTAGCATGGGAATAAATCTTTACACAATACTAATCGTTCATAAATTTCCCACATTTAATGGCCCGTCATGCGTAAAAGTCATTCATAAATAAAAGCAAAAGGTTTTATAAGCTATGAATAATATATATATATATATTATAAATCTTTTTGTTGTTATTATTGTTGTTTCTGTTTGTTTTTTGCTCTATGAGAAAAAATCGTATTTATTATATTGAATAAAACGTAAATAATAATTGTTAATATTATTATTATTATTATTATTATTATTATTATTATTATTATTAGTAGTAGTAGTAGTAGTAGTAGTAGTAGTAGTAGTAGTAATAGCAGTATTAGCATTATTAGTCGTATTCGTTTTTATTAAAGAACAAATCGTATTTATTCATTATAATTTACTCTTTTTTTTATAGGGAAAACGTGTAGTGTAAATAAATTGATGACGATACAGAAATCAGGTGTGTGTGTGTGTGTGTAAATTAGTTTGAGCCACAGGTAGATGGATCACTCTCCACCTACGGTTCAAGTTCCCTGAAACTGAACCTGAATTAAATAATCTAAGGTTAAGTTATTTGTTGTGTGGATTCGGTTTATAGACACAAGGGTTCAAAAACTATAAAATGGGTTCAGTTTACAGTTACAAAGGTTCACAAAAAGGGTTATATATATACAGGTACAAAGGTTCAAATCCAAAAAAATGAATTTGAATAACGTAAACTTAAGCTGGCTATTAAGGTTCAGCTCACATAGAGAGTGGTTCAAATTCCCTAAAATGAACCTAACCTAACCTAACCTAACCTCACAGATAGATGGATAAAGACTCACTGTTTACCTACCTGTAACTATCCCTGAACTGTTACATCACTCAGACTGTAAATGTATGATAAAGGGGAGACGATTAACCCATTGTTCTCTCTGTCTATCCTTTACTAAATTATGAGACACGACGAAATTATGTAAGGGAAAAATGATGATTAATGTGTTTCTGTGTGTGTGCGTGTGTGGGTGTTTGTGTGTGTGTGTGTGTGGGTGTGTGTGTGGGTGTGTGTGTGTGTGTGTGATTATTTCTTCCTAATATTTTACACCCTAACACATACACACACTCGTACATAAAATACGTACATCAGCCTATACACCCACTTGAGTATTACACAAGCTAGGTCCTGTCACCTCCAGGGTTATGGGGGGTGATACAGACAGACAGACAGACAGACAGACAGACAGACAGACAGACAGACAGACAGACAGACAAGAAACAAACCAAATAATTAACATGATTTTTTATTTATTTATTTATTTATTTATTTATTTATTTATTTATTTATTTATTTATTTATTTATTATTTTTTTTTGGGGGGGTGAAAACAAGGTAACAAGAATGACCTCACCTTATCCTTCAGGTGCCCCCCCCCCCCAGGTGTACAGTCCAGGTATATAAAATAATTAACCTTGAATGCGTCAGGTTACACCAGTTCGTGACCAGATTTGAGATAATTTGTCATGTTCGCGTCTCGTTCTCGTCCTGTAGGTGAGGGTAGGATGAGGTCATAGGTGAGGATAGGATGAGGTCACAGGTGAGGATAGGATGGATGACAGATGAGGATAGCATGAGGCGAAAGGTAAGAAAAGGATGTGTGTACAGGGTGGTTGACTAATGATTGTAAATTGGTTAACAGGTGAGGGGAGGATGATGGCAGGTGAGGGTAGGATGATGGCAGGTGAGGGTAGGATGAAGGACATAAGGAGAGGCTGAAGGACACACAAGGATAGAATTACTGACAGGCGAGGATAGGATAATCACCAGGTGAGACTAGGATAACTAACAGGTAAAGGATAGGATTCGGCACAAGACATCCTAGAGAGCGAACACTTACATAACACGTTAATAAATTCATCATGTGTGTAGGAATCCTAATCTCCTTCTGGCTATTACATAAGAAGTCTCCTACGATCCTTTCTTACAGGATTCTGAAAGATGTGGCTCTTTAATTTGTCTTTTCACCATCACCACTATATCACCACACCATGAACACCACCATTAACACCATCAACACCATCAACACACCTCCTCTCTTCACTGTTGTTACCTGAGTGTTTACCATTCATTAACACACGAGTCACAACCACAGGTGTTGCTTCGTGCTGCTCTAGTCATTATCACCATCCGTATTCTGTCTATCTGTCTACCTGTCTGTCTGTCTGTCTTTCTATCTGTGTTTTTATGTGACTCCTTTCTCTCTCTGTCTATGTGTCTGTCTGTCTGTCTGTCTGTCTGCACCACAACACCAGTGATCGGGTGGAAGAACAGGTATATTCACTGGTCTTAAGGCTGAAGGTGTAATTAACATCATCTTAACATTCGCCCCTTTGTTCCCCATTTAAAAAAAACATAAACAATAAATAAACAAGATAAACAACATGATAAACAAGAAGCAAAAAAAAATTGAAAAAAGTAAGTCGTTTATGTCCTCACAGATGTCATGTAAGAAACCAACCACAATAATCTATATATAATATGACCCTTTTACACGTGGCAAGGTAATTTTTTTTCTTATCACATATTTACACGTAAAATCCGGTTATTGAGATAAGGGGATTTATTTGCATATGACTGGGGATGTCTATGAGAATTTGTAGTCAAGTCACGTATAATGAAACTCCTATGGCTGTTTGGAGCTCATTGTAAGTCGAAAAAATGATGGGTATAATCTCCTAAGATAATACTAATTCTCAGATCATTGGGCAAAATCTCTTTTGTTAGGATAATAATAATTCCTAGATAATTTCGTAGACATTTTTGTGGGTAATAATTTAAATTTTTTCCCTAGGCTATACTACTAAATACCCACACGTGCATTACTCTCATCCTATATAAAATAATCATATGTCTTTTCCTAGGATGTTTTAAGCATAACACACTCATGCACTGTATAAAATAATCACCACAATTCTTTTCATAGGAGTTATTACGTATACAAACACATGTATTACCCCCATCCTGTATAAAATAATCATTATCATTCTTTTTCCCAGGAGGTACTACGTATATACACACCCACACACATAAATCACCCCTACCCATTAAACATGACAATCCTTATTTTTTTCTTCCCAGGAGACACTACGAATAATCCTACAGCATACCTATCCTACGCATCCTTGTACAGAGATAAACAATGACCTTCTATTTGCATTATACTCGGCCATTCATCATACT
>NW_024746690.1:1405000-1572500 GCF_018991925.1 Homarus americanus | reverse complement strand
GTATGAACTAAAATAAAATAATTAACAATGTCATTATTTATTATTTTAAACTTCGATAGTTTTTTTTTCTTTAGGAGATTATACAACATAGTTTAATTACCTTCAACCAATGTACTCTCTCTCTCTCTCTCTCTCTCTCTCTCTCTCTCTACAATGTATGAACCCAAAATACATCGTAGTAATTTATTATCACTACAAACTCTGTAATGTTAGGCTACAGCAAATGACTATCCCGATTTATGAGTACAAACTTCAAAGACAATATACACACCTTCGTAATTCTCTACAATGTTCTTTTTTTTTTTCGAAGTCTAATCGGAGTTAAATTATGGCAGATAAGATGAAAGATTTTGTCTTGATATTATGACAAAATCTTTCTTGAAATCTGAGTTAGGATTTGACGATATTTGGTTTAGGGAATTTCCAAACATCATCACCATATTTCCCTATAAAAGAAAATTTTAAATCAGATTCACAAATAACTACATATTCTGGTCAATGTAGGTCACTGCAGTCATCAACACAAACCATTATCCATCCTTACGGTCTGCCACAGTGGATAGTGATTGATTTTATGGTCTCTCCGCGGGTTAATAAAACACCTTTTTTGGACCATCCCTCCCGGTCATATATCCTATAATACTAGTGTCGTCTCTAGTTGATTTACCTCAGTCTGTCATGTAGTAATTGCCCTTAATAACATCTATGGTAATGAAGGGAGGAGGGGGGGGGGGTTATTTTTTGCCGATGGAGAGTCATTTTGGTTGGTTTATTATTGGTGGTTTATGTTTTAGGTGCTTCAGTTTACCAGGGTTTCTAAGTATCGGTCACTAGGTCTGGTTTCTACAACAGATATGAGATGTAGAATTAAGACAACAACAAAGTTAATCTGTGGTTTAATCATTACGTCATCGAGATGTTTTGATATTCACATCCCCAAATTTACGATCCCATCACCTGGATTAACTAATTAAGTTTAAAATACCTGTCAAATCCATGTTTAGTCATATGTCAATAAACACACACACTTTATAATACTGCCAGTAAATGGGTATTACTTTACTTACACTTTACACTTAAACCTAACCTCGTTAAGTGAATTTACAGCTAGGTGAGTTAGTTATTGAGTAAACTAAAGACACACGTTCCACCACAACAGCTACATCACCCAGGTCTTAATACAAGAGGCCTCTAGTGCACTCCAGCTCAAAGATTTGTTAAGTGTCTTGTAATAAACTAAAATGATTTATTTGTTGTACGTGTAAGAAGCAGCAGCAGAAGCCAAGGAACACGGGGGGGGAATGACCTAGTGTTCGTGCTCAAATTAATTGGCCAAGACAATTATTTGTTGACAGTTAGTTAATATATGTAGGAGTTAAGTTCATTTAGTAAGTATTAGTAAGTATTAAGCTACGTGTTTTGAGCCCAGACTCAGATTCATTCATACGATAATAAATAAAGTCTATACATTCATAGATAACATCATACATAATTGTTTACATACACTATACAAACACCATGGGTTAGAGGATCACAATGATAAATAACCCCTAAGTTAACTACACGAAAAAGTAAGAATTTGTTCCAAGTCAACAACACAGAAGGAATTAATCCACCACTGTGTACTAACAACGAGTCTTCTTTAGGTAGGAACAAGTTCACAGTGGGATGCAGCACGGTTTGAACCCACTAGTGTGTGTGGTTCATGTTGTAATATTCTTCTTGTCTCTGGGAGCTCGTGTGAACACTAGCTAGGGACTCCTCCTTCTCAGTGGTGGCGTGTGAGTGTGTGTGTGTGGCGGTTGTGTGAGTGTGTGTGTGGCGGCTGTGTGAGTGTGTGTGTGGCGGCTGTGTGAGTGTGTGTGTGTGGCGACTGTGTGAGTGTATGTGTGTAGCGGTTGTGTGAGTGTGTGTGTGTAGCGGCTGTGTGAGTGTGTGTGTGTAGCGGTTGTGTGAGTGAGTGTGTGTGTGGCGGCTGTGTGTAAGATATCATAGTATTTCTGGGTAAAAAAGCGGAGAGGTTCGTGAGGAGGTAATATAGTGGAGGGAAGAGTCGTGCCAATACAAGACCTGGCGGCGTCTCGTAACAGTGTCCTAACGTCCCGCTCCCCTTCCTCCCTCCCTCCCTCACCCAACCAGTCACAGATGTTCGTTAGTTTACATGCTACTAATATTGCTAATCATTATTATTGAAACCTAACCTAACCAAACAACTCCTGTATCCTGAAGGTGTATACAAATTACTCCCGACATAAACATTTAATGCATCAGGTGAAGAGTTAATGAGATCAGATTTACCTTATTGAGATAGCTGTTCCTACTTTTATAATCTGTTTACATAACCTCTAAACTTGTCATGGTGGGACCTATACGTTATGTTTATTTTTAACTGTATGGGGAGTAATATATACTTGTCTGTGTAATGAGAGTTAGTTGAAATAGTTACTGTGAAGTGAGTTTTGTGACCGAGCACCATCAATCGGGAGGTAGGATATATTTACTTGCGTGTGTGTGTGTGTGTGTGTGTGTGTGTGTGTGTGTGTGTGTGTGTGTGTGTGTGTGTGTGTGTGTACAGTATAATCACACACATACACATACACTGTACTACCTGGTCTTTTCAATTTATCGTCTACAATTCCCCAAAGTTAAGTTCACCCAAACATTTTAATTTTTTTTTTTCCTCCACGTCCTAAAAACAAATTCATGTCAGATCATACCGAATAAGTTCCTTGGTATATTGTTGAATCGTGAGCCGTCGCCTAACCTTAATATGAACGTTAGTAAGTCAAAGAATGGGCGGGTGGACTGACTCTTGAAAGTTAAACAAGAGACATTGATGACCTCCCAAGACCAAGGATGAGTTTGGTAATGATGATTTGATTATTTTGATGAAGAGCTTTTGGCTGGCTGTTGGACTTCAGGGGAATTTTTTAGATGTTTATTTTCGTTTTTCTTTATTTTTTTTCTTTAGGGGGGAGAGAGGGGTTGGGGGGTTGGGGGGGGGTTGGGGGAGCTGGGGTTGGGGGGTTGTTGTGTCTGTCTTGATATTTTTCCAGTTCACATTATAAATTATTTTAACTTTTTTGTGGTAAATTTCTTATACCATAAAGATGACATATTTGGATATTTTCTTATTCCTATTTTTTCCAGATATAAATATAAAGATGAATAATAAAATGATGAAATAACAAGGAAACTTATAATACTTAAAATAATAGAGAGTTGAGGTACCTGTCTTGACACGGCAATTTCTATCCAAGGTTGTAACTGATCCTGTCGACGACTTTAACACCCCCCCCCTAAACCCCCTAACCCCCCTCTCCTCCTCCCCCAAAAGAGAGGACTTGTAATATATCATACTAATATAATCATGAGTGTACTTATAAACAAACCTGAGACATACCTACAGCATGAAGCACTATGGGCAAGAACGAGACAAGCGATAACAACTTAAAACACACACACACACACAGACACACACACACACACACACACAGACAGACACAGACAGACAGACACACACACACACACACACACACACACACACACACACACACACACACACACACACACACACACACACTTCTCACCAATATTAAAATAAAGACTTAATAAAAAAATCAAATACAAAATCAAGATACTGTGTGACTCGTCTCCTCTTGACTTCACTACAGGTCATTGCACACTTGTCTGTCACGAATCCAAAAAATCGAAATGTTAATGTTGAGGAAATAATAGAGTAGATTTTTTCTTCTTTTTTTCCTGTGGGAGTAATGTCATGCATATAGGTGGGTTTTCCCCCTAAGGATCACTTTGAGGTGTATTGACCTTATTTAGCTTTCGTGAGGAAGGGATAGGGAGCATGGGGAGGGATAGGAGGCATAGGGGACGAATAGGGAAGGATGAAGAATGAATAACATTTCATTAATAAATTTTTCAAGAATATAAACCTAACCTAACCAACCCAACCTACCACAACCCAACCCAACCTACCACAATCCAACCCAACCTACCACAATCCAACCCAACCTACCACAATCCAACCCAACCTACCACAACCCAATCCTAAACTTAACCTAACCTATTGACCATAAGTCGTAGAGAACTGAGGACCTGTATCTCGTGTTTAAGAAGGACCAATCATATACAGGTTTTTTGGTCCACCACGTAACGAGAGACACGATCATCTCTCTGTGTCCCTGGATGGTGCGTGACCCAGTTGATGGACAAGAGACCACAGCTTGTATGTAGTCTCTTATTCTCTGACACCTCACTTTCAATCTCTCTCACGTGTCTGTCTGTCTGTCTGTCTGTCTCTCACTCCCTGACACCCAGCTTGAGTTCTCGGGGCTTTGAACCTTAGTTGATGAGGTCCAATTTCAGTATCAGTGTGTGTGTGTGTGTGTGTGTGTGTGTGTGTGTGTGTGTGTGTGTGTGTGTGTGTGTGTGTGTGTGTGTGTGTGTGTGTGTGTGTGTGTAGGATAGATGCTGTTTAGTATATGTAAACTGATGTGTATTCATGTATGATGATGTATATGCAGATTTAATTGGTCATACATAAACAGACAATCACACACACACACACACACACACACTGATACACAAATATACACATAAACAAAAATACACAAACAAAGATATAAGCATACACATAAACATACACAAGCGCACGCAAAACACACACATATACACACACACACTGACCTCTCAACACTAAGAACATTACTTCATTTATCTCTCTCGACTAACTTAATTACTGACAGGTAAGTTAAGGTAAGATCCCGAGGAATTTATCGTATGAGTAAAAAAAAAAAAAAACTTAAGATAGGAATTTTAATCTTAGGAGAAAAAATAAAAAGTGATTAAGGAAATTAACCGTAAGAGAGAATTAATAACTAAAGACTCATTAAGAACTCAATGTCCTTATTTATGTTATTGACAAGGTCCTTCCAAGACTCGACTAATCACGTAATTAGATCTTGGCTTACACACACACACACACACACACACACACACACACACACACACACACACACACACACACACACACACACACAGACAAAACTTAAAAGAACATGTTTATTTTTTCTTGACGTTTTAAATCCCTTTGATGTATCCCGCTGGTTCTTTGAGTTCCCCCAGGATCGCGAAACATCAACAGTCACCAGATAGAAATTGCCGCAAAACGCAAAAGAAGTCCCAAACAATGGCCCCGTTGTTCTTCCTTGGCAGATATGCAAAGAGAGTGAAGCATAAATACACTTGGTAATGAGACAGTTATCGCGTTGCAGGAAGGTGTAGTCTAGAGTTCTCTTTTAGTCAAATTTTCCTCCCTCTTCTGCTTCTCTCTTTTTCTTCTCCCTGTTTCTCTATCCACCCTCCCTCTCTCCCTTTTTCTCTCTTTCTCTCTCTACCTCCCTTCCTCCCTTCTTCCCTCTCTCGCCCCTGACCTCCCCCCTCTGCCCCTCCCTCCCTCCTTCTCTCCCCTCCGTCCTTCCCTCCTTCCTTCCCTCTGCAGTCTGATGTCAATGCCTTTTGTTTTAGGCGTCTCAACCCAAGTGTTATCCACCGTACCTGAGCTCGCCCCTGAGGCTCGCTGGCGTGATGTGGGTTCGTCTCCTGAGTGCATATGTGTTCGTAGAAATGAGAAACGAGTCTACTGTGTGTGTCTGGCTCGCTAGGAGGAGGAGGAGGAGGAGGAGGAAAAGGGGGAAGAGGAAAAGGAAGAAGAGGAGGAGGAAGAGGAGGAAGAAGAAGAGGAGGAGGAGGAGGAAGAAGAAGAGGAGGAGGAGGAGGCGAGATTTCTAAGACCTTCACGATAACACCTTCCAAGAATTGAGTCATGTTAAAGCGAGTTTACAAGAAAATCTTCAACATTTACCAAAACAAAATAATCACCCAGGAAAAAATTACCTTAAAGAATATAAATAAATAAATTAGTTATTACGCCCAGGTAAATTAATTATTAAAGATAATAAAATAATTAAGTCTTTCTCACACGTATCTATTGAGACTTGAAGAATAATTAATTAAAGTCGTTGAGGTCATGTAAGATTTGATCGGACAAATTATGGTAATGAGATATTGTTGTCATGCTTTAGATAAGTGCTGAGTCATGTGTCGTGAAATACAGACACACACACACACACACACACACACACACACACACTGAACTGCATCTTTATTTACTCTCATGGTTATATTAAAAAAAAACTAAAAAATGCAAAAAAAATATATACATTAAAAACTAATATTAGTAAAAAAAATCGAAAATTAAAGGACAAAAAATATAGCCAATACAAACTAAATTAAACCCCACAATTAAAACACATCATCTGAGTCACACAAAATCGAGCACCAGGTAGATACAGAGTTTAGGGCACCACACGTGATACACCAGTGTTAGAGCACAGGTATAATACGAGAGGTAAATAGAGCATTAGTATAGGAACATCCAGGTAGGAATACAGGTGAGGTACAAGCAGGTAAGAGAACAGATAGAAAACACGGACAGGTAGAGTCATCAACAGGTAACACAGGTGATAGACATAGTTAAGGAACACAGGTAAGGCACAAGTAGGTAAAGAAAACAGGTAGAAGCACCAACAGGTAGAAGCACCAACAGGTAACACAGGTAGGGGCCACAGGTAGTGCAGGTGGCCATACAGGTTGCCTCAGGGTCCAAGGGTCCGGCCGACCATGAGGAAGGATGAACATCAAATTTCACGGCCATTATCAGTTGACAAGGCTGAGACTAATGTTTATAATCCAGTGTACATGAGTGCGCGCGTGTGTGTGGGGGGCTATGTGTGTGTCGGGCTTTTTGTGTGTGGGGCTTATGGGGGCTGTCGATGTGTGGGGGAGCTTTGTGTTT
Source organism: Homarus americanus (assembly GCF_018991925.1). Taxonomy (NCBI): domain Eukaryota; kingdom Metazoa; phylum Arthropoda; class Malacostraca; order Decapoda; family Nephropidae; genus Homarus; species Homarus americanus. Next base: position 1,565,626 of record NW_024746690.1, on the reverse strand, counting down.
GTGGGGGGAAGCTTTATGTGTGTGTGTGTGTGTGTGTGTGGGGCGGGGGCTTTATGTGTGTGTGTGTGTGTGTGTGTGTGTGTGTGTGTGTGTGTGTGTGTGTGTGTGTGGGGCTTTGCGTGTGTGGAGCTTTGTATGTGTGTGTGTGTGTGTGTGTGTGTGTGTGTGTGTGTGTGTGTGTGTGTGTGTATGTGTGTGTGTATACAATATATGTCTACACACAAGTCTTTTTGTCTGTAAGAATTTAAAAGTTTATGTTTGTATTTGTTTACATACTAAGTGAAAAAATCCAATGTGTGAAAGAGACTATAATTACACATACTTGACACACACTTACATATTTGCTCGAGTCTGTCTGTCTGTCTGTCTGTCTGTCTGTCTGTAGGTTGAGTCTCTTTACATCTAAATAAAACTGTTTCCTCAAATCCGATACCAAAATACAGAAAAGTTGTTAAATAAATAAATAAATGAATAAATGATAAACGTAGGATAATAAAAAGAAAAGAAAAATATTACAACTTATCAGAAGAAACAGGTAAGTTAGTTCAATCTAATTAGCATTATCGACAGGTAAATAACTTTTTTTCTCATCGTTTAAGTAATAATAACTATTTACTTTATATCCTCTTTAATAAAAACTAATTTAATTTTACATCACAATACAACAGGAAAAAATTATATATAAAAAAAAAATCTTGGTGTTAATTAAATTTATATTCCTACAAAATTACGATGAAGAAATGATTAAAATTCCATTAAATATTCCTTAAAAACTTAATAAATAAATAATTTTTTCCCCACGAGACAAAACAAAAGAAGAAAAAAAGTTAAATCTTATCGGGACAACACAGTGTAGCCAATAGTAGTTAAGTAACACTGATTGCACTTGGTAACACTGCTAACCTCTCCTAGAAACAGTAGTCCTAGGTTAGATTAGGTAAGTCAGGTTAGGTTAAGTCAGGTTAGGTTAGGTTAGATTAGGTTAGGTTAGATTAGGTTAGGTTAGGTTAGGTTAGGTTAGATTAGGTTAGGTTAGGTTAGGTTAGGTTAGATTAGGTTAGGTTAGGTTAGGTTAGGTTAGGTTAGGTTAGGTTAGATTAGGTTAGGTTAGGTTAGATTAGGTTAGATTAGGTTAGGTTAGGTTAGGTTAGGTTAGGTTAGGTTAGTTTAGGTTAGGTTAGGTTAGGTTTCACTTGTGTCTCTTCATTAGCTAGTTCATTATGTCTGTAAGTCCTTCCTTGTGTCTGTCAGCCTCGTCTGTCTGTCTGTATACAGTATAAAGGTTCGTGTCTGTTTGTGTGTCTTTCCTCTCGCCTTTGTTTACGTTTCCCATTTTTTGTGTGAAGTGACAAGGGTCTATGTTCTTACACTTGACTCTTCCTCTCACTGCTTACCTAACTCTGTGTGTGTGTGTGTGTGTGTGTGTGTGTGTCTAATTAAGCCAAACAGGTGACGAGAATTAAGTGTATCTTTTTTTTTTCAAGCTTTCAAAATTTGTAATTAATTATTCCTATGAAGAATGTAACTGTTGGCATCTAATTAATCGTCTTGATATAATGTGGGGAGGGGGTGTGGGGGGTGTAGGGGGGTGAGGGGGGTGAGGGGGTGGAGGGGGTGTGGGGGGGTGTGGGGGGGTGTGGGGGGGGGGGGAGGGGTGTGGGGGGAGGGGGTGAGGGGGGGGTGGGGGGGTGGAGGTGGGGGGGTGGAGGGGGGAGGTGTGGAGGGGGGTGTGGGGGGGAGGAGGGGAGGTGGGAGGGGGGGTGGGGGGGGGAGGTAGGGGGTGTGAGGGGTGGAGGGGGTGAGGGGAGGGGTGGGGAGGTGAGGGGGGAGGTGTGGAGGGGGGGGTGGGGGGGTGGGGAGGAAGGAAGGGTGTGTGTGTGGGGAGTATGTTGTGACGAACTCGTGTACTCAGGAGTTAGTAACGACACATTAATACAGGACCCAAACAGGTTCTATAAGGAGGCAGTAAAGAAGAATCTGTTTCATACACACACACACACACACACACACACACACACACACACACACACACACACACACACACACAGACACACACACACACCACTCAACAGCCTTCACTTTATATCTGTAACGTCAGGTACCTATTTACAGCTGGGTGGACTGAGGGCGACCACGAATCATAGCAGTGATTGTTGGAGATATGCTCGGGTGTCGTGGTAGTGAGTGGTAGTGAGTGGTGGTGAGTGTTGGTGATGGTGTTGGTGATGGTGTTGGTGTACTTTCTGCTACATGACCTCAATCAGACGAGGCCAGCTGTGTACACCAGACATCAGCTGGCCACAGATGGTCCCGTGTACTTGGCCTGGCCTATTAATATTTCTAGAGGTGGTGGTGGTGGTGGTGGTAGTGGTGGTGGTGGTGGTGGTGGTGGTGGTGGTGGTGGTGGTGATGGTGGTGGTGGTGGTGGTGGTGGTGGTGGTGGTGACATTAGTAGTTAGTTAGTAATGTTGGAGTTGATGGTAGCGGTGATAATAAGAGTAATAATAATAGTAGTAATAGTAGTGATAATAGTAACAGCAGTAACAGTAGTAACAGCAGTAACAGTAGTAACAGTAGTCGTAGCAGCAGTAATCAATATCTGGGTCAGGTATTGATAAAGCCACAAGTAGACGTTGGTAGTATTGTTAGCTGTTGTTTATGGTGAAGGGGAGATGGTGCTCATGCGAATACAAATGGCTGATTAGGAGAGGTTAATGGCTCACCTGTGGGAGGTTTTACGTTAATTACAGGTGTCTCAGGTAGTAGAGGAGGATACTGATGATTAATTAGATGTATATAAACACATAATTATACATATTTATACATTATATACATCCATCATCTTCTCCTACATACATATACACACAAATGCATACACATACAGGCATACAAACAGATAGGCACATACATATAAATACACATATATACTCTGTACACCAACCATTTTTCTTCTCACCTGCCTCCGTCCCTCCACACACACACACACAGGTAGTCAGATAAGTAAACATTACCATAAAGGTTAAATTTCGACACAAATAATATATTCCTGAGACAAACGTAGCAATTTTACTTTCCTCCGTCCAACATCTATAACAAGAGGAAACATATTGACAGTGCATCAGCCACGTCTGTTTGACTCACTGTCTTAAAAAAAAAAAATTCCTGTCAAGACGGGGAAATGTTTGGGTTTATAAGGTTGGGAAAGTTGACGGATGATTTTGTTTAAAGAAAGTATAAATAAATGGGAAAAAAAAAATGTATGTTAAAAAGTAAATGAAATATTCTCAAAAGTGTTGAGGATTTTTTGGTGTTTGTCTTTGTCTGTATATAATTATTTGTAATGTTTCTTTATGTCGCTTGTCTGTATCTGTCTGTCTGTCTGTCTGTTTATGTCTGCCTTAGGGACATGGCCTTATGAGCAAAGAGTAATGGGTAGAGTAATGGGTTGACTAAGGTGGTCTAGCTCTTAATAACAGCGATACAGAAACGTGAGTAATGGGTTAATGTAGGGGAGGTGTCGAGTGAGTGAGTGAGTGAGTGAGTGAGTGAGTGAGCGAGTGAGTGAGTGAGTGAGTGAGTGAGTGAGTGAGTGAGTGAGTGATGTAGTTACTGGTGTCATACGAGTAATCCTTTACGGGGGATCACCTGTAAACTAATCAATCACCCTAACGTTACCTGAGGGTGAAGTCGTAATAAAGGGGGTGCCTAATCTTCAGGTAAACTCACTGTAGTATAAGAAGCACACATTAAAACTCAATTAATAACTAGATCACATTGTTAATAAGAGGGAAGGAAAGGATAACGAGAATGCAATTATAAACAGGCTTATTTACCAACCTTGAAAGATATCTAAAAAACTAACAAAATATAACATAAAAAAAATATATATATAACGATGAGACGAGAGAGACAACCTATAAAGAGATAGAGATGAATGGATGGTTATATAATAAACATATAGCCACATATATCCTCTAAACACAATCAATAATATACCCCATAAACACAAAGTAAAATATATCCTTTAATAAAAATAAACATCACCTACGCATCATATTTCCTAAATTGTTTTGATAATTGATTTTATTCTCATATATCATAAACCAATAATTATACTAAATAAAGAAAAATATAGATATCTAATTATTTATTACAATATATTTTACAATTATCATGTTACGGTAACACAAGATAATGCTTAACTTATTATTGATTGATTTAGTGTAATATTTCCCTGAACAATAATTAAACCTGATAAAATTCTTCACTGTAATCAAAGTTTCAAATTCATCGTCAGGTAATCACAGGTAAGCTATAGATAACAAGGGTTTCGTCAAGGGGGGGCGTCTGTCTGTCTGTCTGTCTGTCTGTCTGTCTGTGTGTCTGTCTGTGTGTCTTTGTTCGTGTGTCTCTCTTTCAGTTTCTGTTTTTGTCTGTGTGCCCCTGTTTCTGTCTGTCTGTCTTTCTGTATAATCTCCTATACTTGGGTGAACCTAAGTCACCTGTGTGAGACACTCTGGGGGGGCACACAGCCACAACACATGAGACGGAGCTAACGTAAACAAGACAGAAACCTTGACAAGCAGACAGACACAGGAGGTATATGGACAACTGCCCCCCCTCCCCCCCTCTCTCTCTCTCTCTCTCTCTCTCTCTCTCTCTCTCTCTCTCTCTCTCTCTCTCTCTCCTCCAGCTGCATCCCGTCTCTGCTTCTCTCTATCTCCTGTTTGTCTCTTTCCTCCTCCTCCTGCTCCTCCTCTCCTCCTCCTCCTCTCCTCAGTGAAAATATTTATCTAAAAGGGGTAAAAACCCACTACGGCCAGGTTGGCATTTTCACCCAAAGTAGACACTTGATAAAAATATCCCTAGATACACAAATTCGGCAAATATATCAACACACACACACACACACACACACACACACACACACACACACACACACACACACACACCTCAAGAAAAACACCTTTAGAGTTTTTTTTTTATGTTTTTGGGTGATATCTTCCTTATCAACAGACTATCAGAGGTTAAAAACACGAAAAACAAAACAAAAAGAAAAATTTGAAGAAAATACATAAGACAAATGAAGGTAATTTTGTATGCTGGTCTTGGCTTGGGTAGACTGACTTGACGTGAGTACTAATGGTATGACAGGACACAACCAACATGTCAACAAACTGTAAGGTACACGTCAGTAAGGAGGGACGAGAGATCACATCATTGGTGCCGTCTGAATGTTGAAGGCGAGGGTGACCTACCTACCTTCCTATCTACCTATCATCTCTACCTGTCTCCTTACCTATCATCTCTACCTGTCTCCCTACCTATCATCTCTACCTGTCTCCCTACCTATCATCTCTACCTGTCTCCCTACCTATCATCTCTACCTGTCTCCCTACCTATCATCTCTACTGTCTACCTATCATCTCCTACCTGTCTCCTACCTATATCTCTACCTGTCTCCTACCTATCATCTCTACCTGTCTCCTACCTATCATCTCTACCTGTCTCCTTACCTATCATCTCTACCTGTCTCCCTACCTATCATCTCTACCTGTCTCCCTACCTATCATCTCTACCTGTCTCCCTACCTATCATCTCTACCTGTCTCCCTACCTATTTACCACACACACACACACACACATACGAGAGGAAGGAGAGAATGGGGAGGAGAAGAAAGAAGGAGGGAGGAGGGAGAGAGGAGAAAAATGAAGGGAAGAAGGAGGGAGAGAAGAAGGAGAATGAAGGGAAGGAGAGAGGGAGAGAGGAGGAGAATGAGGATGGAAGAAGAAGGAAGAGAAGAGAAGGAAGGAGGAGACAGGAAAAGAAAAATGAAGAGAAGGGAGGAGGGAGAGAAGGAGGGAAGGAGAAGAAGAAGGGAAGGAGAAGAAGGAGGGAAGGGGGAGGTAGGAGGGAAGGAGAAAGAGAAGAAGGAGGGAAGGAGAAGAAGGAAGGAGGAGGTAGGAGGGAGAGATAGTGAACACATCACCGTCTCTTCCTTCTCTCTACGTCCTCTTTGGCTAGTACCTCCTCCTCCTTGGCTAGTACCTCCTCCTCCTTGGCTAGTACCTCCTCCTTGGTTACTACCCGTTTCCTTCTTCTCTCTCTCTCTCTCTCTCTCTCTTCCTTCTATTCTTCCACTTCTCTCATCACTGTTTACTCATTCTTATCATTCAATAGTTCTCAATTTTCACTCACGTTACTAATTATTTTCCTATCTCATTTCTTGCTATTCCTCTACATATATCTCTCGTTAATATTCTTTATCACGGTTCTTCCATATCTCTCCACATTCATTCCTAGTTCTTCCTCTAAGTGCCGTACAAACACTCAGACACCCCTCGACCAAACACTGTTCCCAGAAAAAAAAGAAAAAATCGTAAAAATTAAAAATTAAATATTAAAACATCTTATCCTCTTTTAACATCAAGTCTAATATAGAGAATTTGGTGAATCATAAACGGTGAAACCAAACACCATTATGTGTAAAAAAAAAACAAAAGAAAATCTAACTCTTTAAAAAGTATTAGATTCCTTTCGTAACAGTTTCAGAGCCCATAAAAGATACTTAAGACGAATCAACTGTATTTTGTATTTATTTTATAGTCTGTATTATACATTTCTAAGTTACTGTAGGATTATAGAAGTCATTTTAATAGATTATTGAACCTGTTTCTGTACCCATTTCGTATTTAGATGTTATTTTTAATATATATATATATTTATTTTAACTCTGCTTGTCAATGTGTTATCTGAATATAAATATACTGAATGTCTTTACGTGAACATAACTTGCTGTACAGAGTCAACACATAGAGCAAAGAGACTAAAAGAATTGATTATATATGCCTGCATCACTGTCCACACACACACACACACACACACACACACACACACACACACACACACATGTGTGTGATTTCCAGCAGATGTCAAATGCTTATCTTTTTATCTCATGAGAACTAAAGTGATTAACAACAGTAATCTGGAATGTTTTATACTCAACTGCAGGATTTGAACTGATTGGGACACGTCATTAAAACAGAGCGACGATTAGTTGCGTGTTTAAAATACTACTGTTTGGTTCTTCTTTTGGTCCTCTCGATATGGTCTTTGTTTATGGTCATCCTCCGATGTTGGTCCCTACTTATGGTTCTACCTTTATGGTCATAACAGGGGACCACCTGAGAAAAAACAGAAAACTAGAACACGGATTTTTTCCTTTATACCAAGGTAACTTCTGTAAAATGACAACATCCTTTTATCTGTTTTGGTGGTGAGTCAACATCAGAATTCTAAACTAAAAGGTAAGAACAAACTAGGATAAGGATGTTAGGTGAAGTAAAGTAGATCTCCTTTTATCTACTTTTTTGTCTTTGTGCGATTAACAACTTGTTCAGGATTAAATATAAATACGTCCTTTTTGCTCTAGTTATTTTTTTTCCCTTTTTGTACAGTAGGGTATAGAACGAAACAACCTCTTCTTCACCTTGTTGTTATCGTCAGTGATCATGAATCGATGTTTGCTTTTCATTGTAATTAAGACATCACAAGAAACACAACTAGTCTCTCTCTCTCTCTCTCTCTCTCTCTCTCTCTCTCTCTCTCTCTCTCTCTCTCTCTCTCTCAACCTCGACGTCAGTATAATCTAAGAGGTGGTGGAGCCGCCGTCAGGAGGAGAGGACCTACAACACAGCACAGAGAAGGTCCTGAGTGCCACGTATGGTTCGCCTCAACGTTTTATTACCCTATAAAGCAGGAGACATATGATCGTGAGGCTGAGTGGAGGATTTCGACGCATTATTGTCATATTTCATCATATTTTACAACCTTCATCCATGCTTAGAACGGTTTACGCAGCCATAAGACCTTAACAATTCATAGTTAGTTATAATGTGTTCTGGGCGTTGTAGTGGCCATAGGGATTCATTATGTAGTGGGATATTTTTGGACTTGGAAATTGTCATCGTAATCAGAACTATGTTGGGGGTAATATGAAGTCATTCGTTATAATGTATCACGTGGTTTTTAATGATGTGTTAAATAGGTTAATTAATGTTGTTTTTTATGATACGGCAAATTAGATATATTTTAAGGATTGCTTTACGGTATAATTTCTCTAATAAAAGTCTTTCAAGTTTGTTTTTTTCCCCCACTTAATTATCGATGATCGGAAATAGAAGTTATTACATAGTGGTATTTTCACATCATTTATAGTTATTTATTATTACTGTTATAAATGTTGTGTTTTGCTGTGGTAGTTCTCTTGTTTATTCCTGTAGCTTCACATAAGGTAACATCAGCTATCATCAACAATCATTCACCGTCTTTTACACCCTTCATTCACACACACACACACACACACACACACACACACACACACACACACATATTTTATATATATATAGTGTGTGTGTGTGTGTGTGTGTGTGTGTCAGGGTACGTTTTTTTCGAGTAAATTTTCGGAGTGGATGGAGCTGCCAAGATGAGAAGACGATTCAGGTTCATAAACATTACCTGGTGGTCGACACACCATGAATTACCCAACAGGTGTGCGCTGGGCTATCATCAACGGCCTATTACCCTCTGTGACGTGACAGCAACACGGACCAAACTATCATTTTAGAAGTGGTTTAATATTATTTCCTGAAAATTATAACACATAACAAAGAAATATAATTGAGGTAAATTTGTCTGAGCAAAACATCGTATTTCGTGGCAAATTTAAGCCTCTGTCCATCGTTGCTCCCTCTGATATATGACTAAACACCATCCTGTCTGCCCAGGTTTCCTCCCTCTTCCCCTCCTACAGGGTGTGTCCTGCATCAACAAGACGCCCTACAGGGAGCTCCTATACATCCCTGCTGTGGCGAGATCCAGCTAAGTTACTCCCTGCCATAATAGAATACACGACTAAGAGCTACTGAAGAGATTAAATAACAATAACTCTCAACTCTCAAGAGCCATCACCTCTCCTCACGTCAACAAACACAGCAAGTTACTAAAGAGATCTTAAAAACAACGAAACAACCAAAAAAAAACGAAAAAAACACACAATAAAACACTACAATCTCCTACAACCTTCACAACCACACACACACACAAACACACCACACAAGAATTTAATCAACGTTCTTTACAACACCAAAAGACTCACACAGGCAAGACAGAGAGAGTTCTTTGTCTCATAACTGAACTATATAACAAAGAAAAAAGAGAAACTTACTATGAGAATAAAGTTGTCAGCTCCTCCTGCACCGTCTTGATGAGAAGGATGATGGATGAAGACATTGATCCATTCTCCTATCACATCCAACCTCTACTGAACAGGTGGGTGAGAGCAGTAAGCCAAGCTACTCCCTGCTGCGGAGTGATTCATCATCCACTCTTGTTCCCTCCAGGATTTTAATCGCTGAAGGAAGAGAAAGATGTGAAGTAAGGGTTTTGTTGTGGTCAATAACACTACACCACATCACACTACACTACACTACACTACACTACACTACACTACACTACACTACACCACATCACACTACACTACACTACACTACACTACACCATCACCCAGTTGATTTTCTCTCCTCCTCACTAAGGGACACCACAGAGGGCTTGTCACCTGGTTACTTGATCTAACGTGAGTGTCAATGATCATCTGGCGAGTCATCATGGGTTAGTGGCGCCCAGTGTGATGATTCTGTGTTGTGTATTAGTCAGGGGAGATGGAGGGTCTCTCTCTCTGTCTGTCTGTCTGTTTCCCTCTGTCTTTTTTGTCTGTCTGTCTATCTGTATCTCTACCTGTCTCTGTCTCTCGTCAATGGATGATACCTGAGCGGACCAAATGCACACATGAACGCCTGACTACGTACACAAATGAAAGTGTGACTACGTACACACATGAACTCTTGGTCACTTACATATATATATGGCTGTCTGGCCACGTACACATGACCACCTATACATACAGATGTTTTGACACGTTGACACACACACACACACACACACACATTGTCACCTGGACACGTACAGGTATACATATGTACGCCTGGACACGTACACACTGATTTCTTATCTCTCACTTGGGTATTGTCACTCACCATCCCACTCACTTGGGTATTGACACTCACCATCCCACTCACTTGGGTATTGTCACTCACCATCCCTCTCACTTGGGTATTGTCACTCACCATCCCTCTCACTTGGGTATTGTCACTCACCATCCCTCTCACTTGGGTATTGTCACTCACCATCCCTCTCACTTGGGTATTGTCACTCACCATCCCTCTCACCCATTATTTCTCCCTAATTGGTACACCTCTCCACCTTCTCTCAACCATCTGTTTGTCTATCTTCTCTCTATTTCCACATCTTTATCTATCTATCTTCTCTCTATCTCTCTGCCCTCTCTCTCTCTATCTTTATATCTCTCAACTCACCTCCTTCCCTCCTCCTCTCTCTCCTTCCCTCCCATTCTACATCACTCCCACACACCTTCTCTCCCTTCCTACTTACCTCTCTCTCTCTTCCACTCCCTTCTTACCCTCTAATCTGTCTTCCTCTATTTCCCTTCCTACCTCCCTCCTCTCCACTCCCTGCCACTCTCCCCCTCCCTACACACTCTCTCTCTCCCTCCCTTCCTACTTCCCTCCCTACACACTCTCTCTCTCCCTCCCTTCCTACTTCCCTCCCTACACTCTCTCTCCCTCCCTTTCTACTTCCCTCCCTACACTCTCTCTCTCTCCCTCCCTTCCTACTTCCCTCCCTACACACTCTCTCTCTCCCTCCCTTTCTACTTCCCTCCCTACACTCTCCCTCACACTCCTCGGGATTGGCGAACTGATTACGTATCTCTTGTGGTCCAGCGTGTAAACAAGAGGTCCTGTCCATTTCCTGCAATTTGTCGTGGAGGAGGAGGATGTGGCAGAGGTCCAATACCAGTTTACCTGGACATACCTCTGCCCACCTGTTTATTTAGTGACCACAATCATGTTTGTCACAGGCTAACCGATTACGGCTATTTTTCTTAACCTGTTTTTTGGGGGGGGTCCTTTTTTTCATTAATTAATTTTTAGGCGATTTTTTTTTAAGGGAGTGAATTTGAGGTGATGTGGATTATTATTATTATTATTATTATTATTATTATTATTATTATTATTATTATTATTATTATTATTATTATTATTATTATTATTATTATTATTATTATTATTATTATTATTATTATTATTATTATTATTATTATTATTATTATTATTTTTATGTCTCATTCTCAAACAATGTAATAGTTTTTTTTTTTTTACAGGCTGAGACAAGTTTAAAGATATTTTATTTTATTTCGACAATTTCCAAATAATTTCACCTCTCCTTCTTGGTGTAAATGTGTAGCAAACTGAACGATACTGTTCATTCATTCTCAGTTTTTTTTTACTTCTTTTCGTATTACTGTTTATTTTGAGCAGTGAAATATTAATCTTTATTTTTTTATCATTATTATTTTTTATTTTTTATTTATTTTGGTATGTAGAAGACAATATTTTATTATTATTATTATTATTATTATTATTATTATTATTATTATTATTATTATTATTATTATTATTATTTATCAATACTTAAAGACGATTGTTTAATCCTTTGAATGATGTGGTTTAACCCTTTAAAAAATTATGACTTACCCCTTTAAAGATGATATTTAACCCTTTGATGGTGATAATTTTAACCCTTTGGCTACTATAACTTAACTCTTTGAAGATTATTTAACTCTTTAAATACAAGGACAATGATATAACTCCACCACAACAATATTTACAAAACACAAAAACTTACCCAAATTGTTTTTACAATTTAAAACAATAAAAATAAAGTTTTTCTGTTTCCTGTTAACAATTATTTCGATAAGATAACCCCTTCCTAACAATGTTTACGACCGGATGTGATAATTCCTAGGCTTCCTCTTTGTGAAATTCAGAAAATATTTAACCAACTTACATTAGTCGGCAATATATTCAAAGTTGTTATTTATATTCTGACAATATCTTAGTGAAGGTTAGGGTGTGTTTTCTAGCGGCGTTTGATGATGTAATCGAGAAAAGTTTTCCTCACCTGTAAAAAAAAAAACATTATTTCCCTCATCCACGAGAAATATCCATCAATCAGATCAGGAAGGTTGGTATGGCAGTTAACTAAAGTCTGACACACAAAAATAAGAGAGAATTTGTGTACAACTTTTAAAGGCTACAACAGACTCAAACTTTACACAAAAAAATATATTTAAAAATTTCTTATATTTTTTGTGGTGTATTATTTTTTTAATAAAAGTTTTCTCAATTCTTTTCTTCCTCGAGGTAAAAGAATAAATTTTTCTTGTGACAAGTTATCATTGTTTTTTATCGTAATGGTCTTTAAGAACAATACTTTCTGTAACAAGTAGTCAATATTTCTTATAATTTTTTGTGAGTCTTCAAAAAATAAAAGTCTCCAGCGAAGAGTACTCGCAGGTTATATCACTTAACAACGGTAATCCCTACACGACTTGGCTAATATAACATCAAAGACTCGAGTTCAAGGACTGAGTCTTGTGTTCTCCTCCTGGGTGTTACTTGAGTCTCGTCTCCGTCGGGGGAAAACAGGTTTTAGAGACACTTGTGGTCATGAGTACAGCGGCCCCCATCACAGGTGAGGGCGGGGGACGGTGGTAATTATCACGGTGGTGTGGACCTCCCTCTCTCTCTCTCCCTCTCTTCCATCCTCTTTCCCTCCCTCCCATTCTCCTTCTCTCCCACTCTCTCTGTCTTTTTCCTAACCCCTTCCTTTCCTTTCTCCCTATCTCCTCCCCCTCTCTTTCACCTACCCTCATTTTCTTCTTCCCTCATTCATCCTCTCCCTCTCTCTTTCTCCCTCTTTCTCCCTCCCTGTTCTGTGCTTGCTGTGTTAAGTTTCGAACCCAGACATTCAACTTTACTTCCTGTAATTTCGAACACACACACACACACACACACACACACACACACACACACACACACACACACACACACACACACACACACACACACACACACACACACACACACACACACACACACACACACACACACACACACACACACACACACACACACAACGCACTTGACTTATCTTCTAATATGGTTGTCGTGGTGATTGTGGCGATAATTATTAGTGTTAGTAATAATTAGTAGTTGTGGTGGTGAGTGAATAATTAGTGGTAATAGTGGTAGCGGTGGTAATAGTGATAGTGGTGGTAGTGGTGGTAGTGGTGGTAATAGTGATAGTGGTGGTAGTGGTGGTAATAGTGATAGTGGTGGTAGTGGTGGTAGTGGTGGTAGTGGTGGTAATAGTGATAGTGGTGGTAGTGGTGGTAATAGTGATAGTGGTGGTAGTGGTGGTAGTGGGGGGTCCACAGGCTCAAGACCCGCCTGCCTTACTACGTGTTGGAACTTAAACGAGCAGCAGGTGGCAATTTCTCTCTCTCTCCTCTTCGCCTCTTTACCCATTTCTCTGCCTTTCTATTCATCCCATTTTCCTTCCTTCCCTTTTTATTTAATTATGTCTTATCCATCATCATCTATTTTTTTTACAACTTTCTTCCTCCTCTTTTATTCCTCTTCTTCCATCTCCATCTTTCCTCACCCATTACCCCCTGCTCCTCTCTTCCTCTACCTCCTTCTATCTTCCCCCTTTTCTCATTCCTCCTCAATAAACTATTAAAGATATGTATTTAATAGTTATATACCTGTATGTTCGTTATAAAGGGGTCATATATTTCCTTCATAAATCACCTGAGAATTTATCAACAATTTATTTCTTTATGTATTGTCTTAAGTTGTCCGAATATGGAGGTTAACCTGAGATTTATGATGGTAAGATACTTATAGGAGAGAGAGAGAGAGAGAGAAATATACTAAAATTATCAAAATTCCTCAACTCTTCCCATAATTATATAAACAAAGATTACTATAGTTATTATAGTCGAATATTTTCACGAATTATTTACTTATTCTCTGTTTTGTTTTTGCAATATAAAATTAGAGTAGTAGTAGTTGAGGGCATATAGTCAGCTGTCTTATACTGTCTAACGAGGAAATTAAAACATGATGGATAGACACAATCAAATAATGTAGTAACAACTTAATTACTTGTTCAATTCTTACAAGTATCAAGAACACACAAAAAAACTGACTTACTTTTAGATAACTTTTATTGAACTCGATCTTAAGCTTTAGTAAATGTCAAGTTTGTTTTTATTATCGTGTTCATTATTTCTCTAATGTAACTTTTACAGGTCAGTGAGAGGATTTATTATAATGATTCTAATTGTGTGTTTTTGATACATGTGACGTCTAGTGTGTGTGTGTGTGTGTGTGTTTCGTCTTATTTATTATTTCTTCCCTTCTATGTCCTTCATTTATCTTCCTTTTTATTCATCTCTCTTTATCTTATCTTAAAAAAACTCTATCTCATTCTATCTCTCCCTCTCGCTTTCCCTTTTCCTTCCTACCTCTCCCTTACTTCTCCCTCTCTCATTTTTACATCTTTTGCCCATTTCAATACTATCATCACCATCACCACCACCACCACCACCACCACCTGCCACCATCACCATCACCACCATCACCATCACCACCACCACCACCACCATCACCATCACCACCACCACCATCACCACCACCACCACCGCCATCACCACCATCACCACCACCATCACCACCACCACCACCACCATCACCGCCATCACACCACCACCATCACCACCACCATCACCACTTCAAAGGACACTTGGGTAGATCGGTGCACAAGTCGGTGTAAGGTCGCAGATGATACAGGTCGCAGGTCGGTACAGGTCAGTACAGGTCGTAGGGCATCACCTTACCATGTTGGATGGGAAGTGGGAGGAGAGAAAAAAAGGGGAAGGGTGAGAGAGAGGAGGGGAGGAGGGGGGTATAAGCTTTGTTGTCAGTGATTAAAGAAACACGTCGTTAACAAGACACAAAGGGAGAAGGCGTCGTCGGTAACCAACTCGCCATGAATGCTAAACAGGCGAATGGCAGAAGAATACGATATGGCGAAGAGAGAGAGAGAGAGAGAGAGAAAGAGAGAGTACACGATATTTCCTTCGCCAGATGAGTACTAGTGATATACGCTGCTGAAAATGATCGCTGGTCTGGGTTTGCTTGCTTCTACTATTTCGTTCGCTGTTATTTTTTATGACTGTCGCTCTTATCTGGATTTAGAAGTACGACACACACACACACACACACACACACACACACACACACACACACACACACACACACTGAACAACATTTCACTACAAGGGAAAAAAATAGGAAACTTGTTATTCATGTCGTTTCCTGTTCTACCTGTTATTCATAGTTCAGTTTGGGTTATGTCCCGTGTCCCTGTGTAGTAGCGGGCATGAGGGGGTGTTGTGTTGGTGTGTTTAGGGAAATTTATAGGTTCTGATCCCATTTAAGTGGTGAATTTACACTCAAAATCTTGTATGACAACCACGACAACATGAGATATTAACATCACAACCACGACAACATGAGATATTAACATCATAACCACGACAACATGAGATATTAACACCACAAACCACCAACACCACAACCACCAACACCAATACAACCACCAACACCACAACCACCACAACCACCAACACCACAACCACCAACACCACAACCACCAACACCACAACCACCAAACACCACAACCACCAACACTACAACCTTCACCAACACCACAACCACTAACACCAATTATTAACCACTAACACCACAACCACTAACACCACCACAACCACCAACACCACAACCACCAACACCACACCCACCAACACCACAACTACCAACACCATAAAGAGCTTTACAGCACAATATGTCACGCCTTGTGCTTTACATAATACAGCTGCTTCCTGGAACACACACTACCATTATCCTCATTTCTTTGTCTATGTCGTAATGTCTTTATCATCTCAGTAGTGACTTGAATAGAAAAATATTTTGTTCTTATGAAAATACAAACATTGATTAGTAGGTAATTGTTCTTGTTATTATTTTTATTATATACTGTTTTATAGATGATGTGGTCGCCATATTCTAAAAACAAGATAATAAGATAATTATTGGTTCAAGATCGTCGTAGTGTTTTGGTTAAGAAAGTGAGTCGGTAATTGGGAACAGGTGTATGATGTCGAGGTGTAAGTGAATATCTTTAAGGCAGGTGCGAGGCGGTGATAGCGTGAGAGTGGATGATGATGATGATGATGATGATGATGATGATGATGAAGACTTTTAATAATGATAATAATAATAATAATAATAATAATAATAATAATAATAATAATAATAATAATAATAATAATAATCCCACCTTCAAGCAGAGTCGCTCATGACTAAAACCTGATAAAGAAGGTCACAGTTTAACGTGCAAAGTTATATTATCAGGTGAACATCGGTGTTGTGGGTGGGGTCAGGTAAGTGGGGAACCTCTCCACCCTGTTGTGTTGTGTTGTCGTGTTGTGCTGTGCTGTGTTTTATTGTGTTTGTTGTGTTGTGTTGCATTGTTCTGTGTTGTGTTATGTTGTCGTGTAGTTTCGTGTTCGGGTCAAAACCTCGCTGTGAAAAGTTGAGTTAAGTGTTTTAAAAACTATCCCTTAGTTAACTGTGGAACATACAAAGAACTTTTATGAGTAATATAAATCTCTATTGATGAAAACATATCTGGCCTTTAAAACAGAAAACAAACACAAACAAACACAAACAAACACACACACACAAAGTTCCAATACAATACAATACAATATGATACAACGAAGAACAATCCAATGTAATACAATATAAAACAATAGAACAATACAATACAATTAACTACAGTACAGAACATTGCAGTTGGATACAGTGAAGAATAAATCCATAAATAACTTAAGTGTTCAATAATAATAATAATATATCATAAATCTCCTTTTGTTCACTATGAATATTCTGGAACAGTTTGTACACCGATTTTTTCTATCTTCTTTCTTTCTTTCCTTATTTTTCTTCTTCCTGTCAGATTAGGAACATCGGCAAACACTGTGAAATAGTTTATCATTTAACCTCTGATGGAAATTACTTCACATTGAGGGTACTTTTAGCTCTTAGGGTTAACGTGAGGTGCTATGAAATTCGTAGCCTTTTTTTAAGTCTCTTTTTTGGTCCTTGGTCAGAGGATAGACAGAACGTAAAAAAGCCGAGAGAACGCGAAAACTCTTGAATTATTTTCGGTGTGAACGTGATCAAGTCGAAGTGGGAAAATATCGATGTTTTTTGTGTGTGGGGGTGTGTGAGGGGAGGTGTTCTGTGGGTGTGTGTGTATAGATGAAGATGAAACCCACAGCTGACGGAATACTTGCTGATAATCATACTCAGTGGACGGAAATACTCCAGGACTGACAGCCATACCCAGGGCTGATATTATACTTTAGCTGACGACGATATCTACAGCTGACAACATTAACTATAAATCACATAAACAACACCCACAACAACACCACCACAACTCACAACACCAACCCAACTCACAACAACACCCACTCAACACCACCCACACCCACACACCACCCAACCCAACACCACCCACAACTCAACAACACCACCCACAAACCCACACACCACCACAACTCACAACACCACCCACAACTCACAACACCACCCATTAACCACAACACCTCATCACAGCTGGTCCCTCTTGTAAATAGTTTTCTCTACCTTCCTGCACAACAATCACGACTTCTAGTAATGACTGATATTAACACGTTTTCTAATCATGTGATCTAGATATATATTGAGAAGTTGTTTTTGGTGCAAGGTGGGGAGGGGAGAGGGTAGGGGTGGGTATGGTGGAGGGGGAGGTGGGGTTATTGGGGGTGGGGAGGAGAAGAGGGGAGATATTTTCAACTCAACAGGTCATTTAGTTAACTTAATTACTGCTGTGTGGTGTATATCCTAAAGTCTTCTGTTTTTCTCTTGTATTTTATAAAGAGAGAAGAAAAGTGTATATGAATTAGGAGTATTTTTTTATTCTTATTAAATTTACCTGTTAATTAGATACCCCTAATTTATTTTACCTGAAGATTGGTCATTCGAATGATATCTTTAACCTATCCTAACCTAACCTAACATTAACCTAACCTAACTTGTAAAACTGTTCAGTGATTTTCGAATGTTCTCATATAACACCTGCATAAATGTTCACCTTTAATGAGCTTGAGTTACCTGGCCGGATGGAGAGCTGGTGTATAGAAGAAGGTTCCTGCTGTGTGTAACTTGATGTTTGTGATGAACATGGAAGTAAAAATAAAAGGAATAAAGAGAGGAAGAAAGATAGTAGAGACTCCATTGCTTACTGTAAGAATACTAAAATGATTATAAGTTTCATCTCATCTTTATATCATTAAGTATATTTCTTCATTTCAATTATCGTCTGTTATCTCTTATTCACCCTTTTGTTTATATTTTTATAGTATTTTATTTATTTTCGTATATTTTATTCAGTTTACGTATCATAAATTCTATCAATTCTAAGATGGAATTTTTTTTTTAATTATTCTTTATATATTTTTTGGCTGAATAAAAAAAAAACTCGATTAAAGTTTGTGTTTCAATTCGATTAAATTTTTACCTCGATTCAATTTTATTTCAATTTTATCTTACTTCAATTTCTATTTCATTTCGATTCAATTACGTTTCAATTCAATTTCTGTTTCAATTCGATTTAGTATCATACAAAATTCACATCAAGAATATATCCTACGAAATCTCTCTCTCCTATGAAACACATACATAATGATTGTACACCTGCATAGTTTCTCCAGATGCATCATTCATAACGCAACTACGAGACGACGCTCCATGCAAAATACCAATGTGGGAACCCTAGGCGAAGCTAACCACGGCACACACACACACACACACACACGGCATACCGAAACAAGCTGTGGTCAAGGTGCTGATGGTAAGGCGTTTGTCATGTACGAGGGAACACTAGATCAGGTAGTACTCTCTCTCTCTCTTCTCTTCTCTTCCATCTCCATTCCCAGCTGACATTTGCTCTCGTCTCTCTCTTCTTTCTTTACCTCTTCCATCCCTTCCTCCTCCTCCTCCTCTTCTTCCACCTCCTTCTTCTTCACTTTGCACTATCTTTATCCTTCTCCTTCCACGTCTTCCTCCTCCTCCTCCTCCTCCTCCTTTTCCTTCTACAACCTCCTATCCCTCCTCCTTCCAACCCCATCACCTCCTCCTTCCAACCCCATCACCTCCTATTCCTACTGACCAAGCAAGTGGTAGAGAGAGAGAGAGAGAGAGAGAGAGCGATGTAGCGGTTGAGTGCTAACGATGCTCACGCTATCAAGGGCATACCATTAGATAAGAAGTTTCTAAGGCATGTAACCAGACCTTCAAGCTGGGGTCCCATAGTACAAGCTTCTGTGGCCTCGGAAGTTTTTTTTCAAAGGTGATGGGATCTTTTTGACGATCCCGACGAAAAGCGTTTAGGATTTACAGAGATCCTTGTGAAAACCTCATAGGATTTACAGAGATCCTAGTGAAACGTCATAGAAATGCACAGATCCTAGCGAAACCTCTAGGATTTACTGTGATCCAAGTAAAAATCTCCTAGGAATTCGCAGAGATCCTGGCGAAAACCTTATAGGAGTTCACAGGAGCATACAAAGAGATCCTAAACATGTGGAATAGGAGTTAAGTAATGTCTCGGCACATACTGAAGGAAGAACCCCAGAAGTTAATTAGCATAAGGAAAGGTTGTAGAGCGAGAGAAAACAAGATTATGTTTCTCTTAAGGGCATTAAGGATTTTTATGTTCATAGGAGATCGTAAGGAATTGATAGAACGGACTCTGGGTATTAGGAGAAGTGGTTAAGATGTAAACTGGTACCTGAAGACCCGTTTGGAGGTTTTAATGAACTGGTATTAATTTTGTTTTTCACGACAGAAGTTTTCGTAGAGATATAAACATTCGCGAGGACTGGGAGATTCTACAGAACGAAGAGAAAAAGTTGTTGGGATGGAGGATGATGAGTTTTATCCTGGACTATCTTGAACTAGAACGAGCGGCTGTTGAATTAGAATAATAAGTTCACAAGGGTTTACGTTTTGTACTTTAGAAAGGTACAAACACTCCTGCACGTGTGGAAGTTGTACCAAGTGCGTTATTTAAAGTATATAATATAAAGTATTACACCTTATGCCCTTGAGATAATAATGTTCATTTAGGTACAAGGAACGTAACAACGCCACCGCCCTCTTGTGGTGTAATTAGCCCCGAGGGTGTGGTACATATAACCCCACCCTCTGCATCTTTAACACCCCCCCCCCAAAAAAAAGAATCAAGAATAAAGACACAGGTGTTTTACCATGCATGGACGTAGAGAGAATCAGAAAAAATCAAATAAATGATGTAATGAGGAACGAAACTGGATATCTTAGCCTTGAGCAGAAAAAAAAAAAAAGGTGAAGTCTGCTGGGGAAAAGTGAAGGGAGTAAAGTCAAGAGTTTCTGAATGGGTAGAATATAAACTTTATATCTTGTTGCGGTTAAAAGTAAAAAATATGTGGAGATAAATGACAGAATTAAGAAAGGTTAGTAGAGATGGAACAAAGAGTAAGGGTCAAAAGTAACGGTGGGAATGAGGAAGAATTAGTTGTTAACAGTAATAAACAACATAAAGGTAATTGAGATGCTTAGGTAATGGAGTGGATGTGATTGTGAATGGATTAAATAAGAGAGAGAGAGAGAGAGAGAGAGAGAGAGAGAGATACATCCAGAAAGCAGCGGTGTATAAGCATGAAGCGAGGCGAGATAGTTATCGAGTGGATTATGGTGACAGACAGCGAGTCGTGTGAGGCTACAGAGGTGAAACAGGTGAGATAACAGACACTGACCACCATACTAAAAGACATTACATCAGCTAAGAGAGAATAAATATAAATGATAGGATATTATGTATTATGTCTACAGAATAAAACTTTGCAGGATTACGAGGTTTTTTTTTATATAATACAATTTCAACATCTTAAATCTTGGCTCTGATAGATTACACTACTATTTGCAGGGTTATTTCATTGATAATTTAACTCATTCATCCCAGCACTATAACCAGCTGATGACACACACTCACTAGCTGTTAGACACTAAAACCACATAATGTATTCAAATGACTCTGGATTATTCTTCCAATATAATATTTTACGTAGTCTTAAATCTCTCATTGACCACAAAACATATACGTGGATATAATGCTTAAACTAATACCAAATACTGAAGTTGCCTTAAATATTTAATGATAAACATCACTCAGGATTATATAAAGTTTCAAGTTATGTTTACAGGAGTTTCTAGTCACCAAAAAAATCAACACATGATGTTTTGAGGTTTAGAAATATATGTTGTTATGAGTCTAAGATTATTTAATACTCTCCACCTTCACCTGTAACTTCTGCAGCTGTTCCCCCCTCAAGTAAATAAACACAAGTATCTAAACATCGACAGGTATCAGAGGTGTTACTGATTATACTGTACACCTGAGGACAAAATTCCCTCAACAGGTATGACGGCATCTGGCATCTCAAAGGCCACACAGGTAAGAGAGGCATTGAGATTTTAACTAATTCTTCGTATTTTTCAACATATTAGAGACAAGTTCTTCTTTTGTTATTATTCTCGTATGACTTATAATGAAAAGCAACCTTATGAACCAAACATTAACCTATAAATAGATGGCCAGATATAGCCAAGTATAAAGGCTATTTAAAACCTTAAGTCTACCTAACATTAGTATACACACAAATACTTTACAACAATACAATAAAGAGTTTTAAGTAGCACGACCCAAAACTTAAATACCCTTAACAATTTCCTCGTCTCTCTCTCTCTCTCTCTCTCTCTCTCTCATACAACCTGGAGATAGAGAGAGAGAGAAGATTCAGCTTCGTCTAACTTATTCACAAATACAGTAACTTAAGAGGTACTATCATAATGACTCAACAGCACACAGAACCTTCACCTCCAAACATTGAATGGTGGATTTTCCAGTAGAGGTTATCAACGAAGGTCTTCTAAATAGAGAGAAATAACTGAGGGATTTGAGCTCGTATGTTTATAATGAAACCTGTTGTATTGTGTGAGAGGACTAAGCCTTTGTATATTTTTCCTTAACAGCTTGTCCCTGAGATTGTGTGTGTACATGTTGTGTAAATGGAAAGAACAATTTTCATCTTTTATTTTCCCCCAACCACACTGGAAAAATAATAGTTTATCTTTTGTTTTTATGTAATTGTAATTTTTCATATTCTTACGTTCATTAAATTAGAGGTGGGATATATATTTTTTTTTTATTTAATGGGTCAAATGTTTTCACAAAAATAGTTACCTGACCGGTTCTATAAACTTGTCTGGGTGGAAAACATAAACAAGACGATTTATGGGGAAAAAGTCTTATGGGGATTTTATCGAGATTAATTCAGCATACATTAACTCTTATCATTCACGTAAGGTTAGGTTAGGTTCACGTATTTTGAGATCTTTAATGACATTATTTTTATTTTTAAATTCCATTGTGATGATGTCTTTCTCTTATGAATCTTTCTTACTTTCATTAATTAACAAATCTAGACTTTTTACATTCCGAAACAATAAAAAAAATAACAACAAAACAAAAACAATATTAATAACAACAAAAGTAACAACGACAAAAACAGCAAAAACAACATTAATAATAACAAAAAACAATAATAATAATAATAAAACTGATTACATTAACAATACCACTTCTTAACCTCCACGTAATCAACAAATTAACATATCTTTTGTTTTGTTTTTGTTGATGATAAACTCAGATAATCCGTCCATTTACAGGTACAGGTAGAGTGTTGGGGAGGTGGGTGGTGGGCGGTGGATGGTGGGCGGTGGGTGGTGGGCGGTGGGTGGAGGGTGGAAGATGGACCTCCCAACGCTCACAGGTATACACACACAAGACCAGGTAAATAAATCCACCATTGGTTTCCTCGCGACAACAACTTACTAGAGATGTGTTCGTCATTACCGGCAGTTTAGAGGAGGGGGAGGAAAGGTGGGGGAGAGGGAAGGGGGGATGGGGGGAGAGGGGGGAGGGTAGGAAGGGAGGGGATATATGTGCCACTTCAGCTCTTCCGATATACAACCCGCTAGATCTCTGACATTTAGGCATATATATATAATATTTTTATTTGAGACACTTCCAGGCCAAACTATACCACTTTTCAGTACCACGACAAAAAGCTGTATAAACACCACCCTCTTGACCAACAGGTTTTAATGTCTAAATACCTCAGGTGATTGGTCATATTCTTCATGTACCATCACTGATTAAACTACATGTTATTAAGAATCTCACTATGTAACTTAATTATCGGAATATATAGTTTGAGGTAATTGATCCCAAACAGAATTATGAGGTTTATATATTTTTTTTTCCAAGGAGGATTTATTTTTAAGGTATAAAGATTGTGTTTTCATAGTTTAGTCTTGTTAGTGTTACCGAGTCTTCTTGATGTTATAAATCACCTGAAGATTAATCACCAAACCTAACTTAATGCCAACCTAACCTAATCTACACTAACCTAACCTAACTAACCTAACCTAACCTAGCTCGTCTTTCCCCTTCATTTACCCCTACACCCTCACATCTCCTTTCCTCCACCCCCACACCCCCCCACACCCCCACACTTACACGTAAACAATAACAATACCCACAACAATAAACAAGAATTATCGTAAATTTTTATTATAACGACAAAATTGTATAATGGCAACCTACTTAACATGGTGATTCTATTGCATTATGGTGACTATATTGTTATGGCAAATTCTGTTTTATTATGGCAACTCTGTGACACTTTTGATTTAGGAAAGTAATAGAATATTGTAAATCACCAAATAAGGATAATTTCCACTTCAAAGTCATAAATAAAGTACTCAAAAAGAGACAGACAGACAGACAGACAGACAGACAGAAGAATGGGCAAACAAACGGAAGGACGGACAGACACTCACGCACTCAAGCTATACAAGGGGCAATAAATGTTATATTTTTTCAATTGACTTTTTTTCCCTACATCCAAACTTCTTTACGAACGATACAACGAAAGAGAAAGATTAGAGAGAAGAAAACGAAGGAAGAAGACATAGGTAAGATAAACAAGACAAGAGAGAAGAAAAAATAAATGAATAACAGGGAGAAAGAAAAGACGAATAAGGTCAATGAAAAACAAGAAAATTAGAAGGAAGAATTAATGACATAAGAACAAGAAGGAATAAATATAATGCCATAACAAGAATAAGGATAATTAGTAAATAGAACGGAAGAAGAAGATAAAAAAAGGAAGAAGAATTGACATCGTGAAACCAGGTGTATATAACTAATTAACTTCTTTTACCTGTTGGTCATAAAGCAATTAAACTTACCTGGCCTTTGTGTCCAGGTAAGGAGGGAGGGTGGGAGAAGGAGGGAAAGGGGGAGAAGGAGGGAGGAAAGAGGGATGGAAGGGGGAGGAAGAAGGATGGAGAGAGGGGGAAAGAAGGGACGAAGGAATGGGAAGGAGGGAGGGAAGGTGAGAAGAAATGAAGGAGGAGAGGGAGGAAAGGGATAAAGTGAAGGAGAGGGAGGGAGAGGGAGAGGTAAGGAGAGAGGGGGAAGGGAGGGAAGGATAGGAGGGGAGGATAGAGAGAGGAGGCTACGTGGTGTTTGTCCTCCCTTGTCTTGTGTGTTTGGTTCGTTTTTTTGTGTGTTTTAACAGTGTGCTTATTTAGTGTGTTTGTTTTGTGTTTGTTTTTTCCCTGTCACTTGTAATAGATTGTTTCCTTTGTTGTTAACGGATTGTTTCTTTGTTTAATGTGTTTGTTTCGTTCGTTTTGTTTGTTTGTTTGGTGTTTGTGTGTTTGTTTGAATCGTTTGTTTATAATTAATTTTCTTTTTATTTTTGTATATATTTTTTATTTATTTTTTTTTCAGTTTATTTCAATATATATCATCAGTATATACAGCAGGAATCTATATATATATATAAACTCATCTAAACTATACACATTACAGCCTATATCCTCAGTCTCATCAGTATATATATAACAGAATATATATAAATCAGAAATATATATATATACCTACTGAACACAGGTATATATGACGTATAATTACTTGTGATATATAATGGAATAATTGGATATACTGTACCCCCATAATTCTCAGGTAATGAATGGCACCTGTACACCTGTGATATATACTCACAGGTAAGTCAGGTGTATTAATTAAGGCCTCTCTACCTTGATTTTCTGGATTTTTTGTTGTTGTTTTTGTAAGTATGCAATGTGGTTGTTGTTATTATTTTTGTTATTATTGTTATTTTTGTTGTTATTGTTACTCTTAGTATCATTATTTATATCATCTTAAAGCTCACCCGTAACAACCATCTATTTTACCTATATATCAATTAAAACCCACCTGTACATCTTGAATAATAGACCAATCCATTAAAAATTAACATCACCAAAAACACTACCAAGATCCACCCATTAGGAAACCTGACTTGGCCTGAGTATATATAAAAAAAAAACCAGACCTCTTACGAATTTCCTTTAAGGGGGAAACTAACTTTTTCCTTTGGCCTCCCACACGATAACAAAAATTACAAGATAGTATACTTTGGTTTGGTTAGGTTAGGTTAGGTTAGGTTATGACTCCACCTGATGCACTGTCATTAAGGGTGATTCGGCCAAATGACTCCCTCATGTACCCAACCCAAAGCTTCTTCCTCCTCCTCCTCCTCCTCCTCTTGTCTCTCTGTGTGTCTGTATGTCTGTCTGCTTCATCTCAAACGGGGTTGGGTCTGTGTGTGTGTGTGTGTGTGTTTGTGTGTGTGGGCGGGTGTGTGTGTGCGTGCGGAGGGGGTGGGGGGGGGGGATTAAGTACAGGTGAGTGGTTAGGTACCATAGTTGAATACAGGTGAGGTGGTTAAGGGTTTGGCTGAGTACAGGTAAGATGGTTAGTTACAGTACATTGGTTGAGTACAGATAAGGATAGATAAGAGTTTGGTTGAGTACAAGTTAGGAGTACTGACTGAGTCCAAATAAAATAAATATACCCCAAGACTATCAATAATTAATTCTGTCTAACAATATTTTTTACTTACAAATTTATCACAGGAATATATACAATAAATTAAAATAAAATAAAATAAAATAAAATAAAATACAACCCCCCCAAAAAAAAAATTCAGGAATTTATTCAGCGCTTCTAACAACAAAATTATTTCCCAGCGATAAAGAAATAATTAATATTGTAGGTAATGAATAGTGAAGCCTCAGACTCAACAGGTATAATTTATTGAACTTTCCACATGATTTTTTTTCCTATAATGATAAAAAAAAGGAAAACAAAATAATTGAAATATTTTATATAATTTCTTTAGTATGGGATCCCGACAATGTAAATTTGTATGGTGATTTTGCTGAGTGATTATCTGTCTGTCTGTCTGTCTGTCTGTTTGTCTGTCTGTCTGTCTGTTTGTCTGTCCCAGGTAACTCAGGTGTGCAGGTAAACAACAGCTAAACGAGGATGATCTTTATACATCACACAACTTTCCTCTTAAGGGGTTTAATTAGATAGAAGCAAAGGTCATTAATTACCCCTTACGATAGATAATTGCATATAATTAACGGTAGACAGATTATAGGAATTAGTAGATTTTTGAACCGTGACGTAATAGATGGCCAGGTGTCTCATACAGGTGGGTAAGGCAGGTGGGTAATGCAGGTGGTTCAGATAGACAGGTAGCTCAGACAGATGGCTTAGATAGGTCACTCACAGGTAACACACACAGGTAACACTCACAGGTAACACACACAGGTAACACTCACAGGTAAACTCACACAGGTAAACTCACACAGGTAAACTCACACAGGTAAACTCACACAGGTAAACTCACACAGGTAAACTCACAAGACAGGTGATTCAGAACAAGACGAAAGTAAAAAAAAAAAATAATAATAATAAATAAAAAATGAAAAAACTCGTTTACAATCAAGCCGACCAACAGCAAGTGACTATCAACAACGCAGGTAAAGAGATACCGTGTTGGGAGTATTTGTCAAGAGGGAAAGAACAACCCAAACGGTGTGTATTGTTGAGTATGGTGTATTAGTGTTATCTCTTGAGGCAGCTGATATCATTGTTCTTTGGAGCTTGTTCTATTGTGTTTGTTGTGAGGGTTTTTGTTCTTGTTGTGAGGGGTTTTGTTCTTGTTGTGAGGGGTTTTGTTCTTGTTGTGAGGGGTTTTGTTCTTGTTGTGAGAGGTTTTGTTCTTGTTATAGGGTTTCTTTGTTCTTGTTATGAGGTTTTTGTTCTTGTTATGAGGGTTTTTGTTCTTGATGTGGGGTTTTTATGTGAGGGAAATATTGTTTTTTTTTTGTATTTTATTTATATGTATTGCCGTTAGGTTAGGTTAAGTTAGGCTAGGTTAGCTTAGGTTAGGTTAGGTTAGGTTAGGTTAGGTTAGGTTAGCGTCAGGTAAAATAAGGTACAGACAGGTAAGGTAAGGATGGTTATTCTCCAGGTGAAATAAACACAGTGAC
Source organism: Homarus americanus (assembly GCF_018991925.1). NCBI lineage: Eukaryota > Metazoa > Arthropoda > Malacostraca > Decapoda > Nephropidae > Homarus > Homarus americanus. Next base: position 1,537,949 of record NW_024746690.1, on the reverse strand, counting down.
GGCGAATCATCAGGTAACATTTCTCATTAATCACGTCTCAAGGTGTGTCCACGAACTAACCCACATTCTTCATCGTCTATATATTAAGACCAAATACCCAAGAATTCTTCCTTCGTTCACTTCGGTATTCACTCCATTGTTTCCTCTCTTCTTTCATTCATTCAGGTAGTTATTGTTTTCCCTTCACCTCCTAATTATCGGGATCTTTCGGTTCCTATTTCTTTCTGGTTTCAATTCTCACTTGTTTGTAAAGTTCATTTGATTATAGTGTTTTTATTTTTATCTGTAGATCAAATCCTTAACCTAACCTAACCTAACCTAACCTAACCTAACCTAACCTAACCTAACCAAACCTAACCAAACCAAACTCCCCCAGGTTGCCCCAGGGTGATTAATATTCAGGTAACTCCTTTTTTTCCCTTACATGTTATATAACTCGTATCTCATGTCTTGAAATTCCTCTTTGTCAGAAAACTAAATAAATTTCTTTGTTGTGTCCGAATTATTTTACTTGTTAACTCTTAAGAAAACAAATAAACGAGAAATATATCCTATGAGTTGTTCTATTATGTCAAAGTAACTATATAATAATAAAAAAAAAAATCAAGCTACTGATATAATATTGAAATTGGCAGGTAAAAAGTAGTAATTAACTCCCCATTAAATTGATTTTATTCTCAATGACAAAATAAATCCTGTATTTTTTTTGTATTGTTTTGTAACATTAAGTATATTGTTCTCATACAGATAAACTAAAAATGTTAAGTATGACATTAATAGAACATTAAATGAACACAAAATAGAGTTTGTTATACAGTAGAACAGGTTAGTGTGTTCTTGTGTTCTTATCTAATATACCGGGATAATGTTCTTTATTTAACGTGTTATATTTGGATAGTGTTGTTATCCAATTTAATATAACGTAATTGTGTTCTTTATGGTTATTGTTGTTGTTATTGTTATTATTGTTGTTATTGCTGTTGTTGTTATTACTGATGTTGTTGTTATTTATGTATTTTTGTTGTTGTTTTTTGGTGTTGTTATTGTTGTATTGTTGTTGTTTTTGGTGTTGTTGTTATTGATGTTATTATTATTGTTATTATTGTGGTTATTGCTAGTGTTATTATTGTTATAGCTGTTGTTATAGTTATCATCATCATAGTGACCTGTCAACTATTACCAGATACAACGATAATACTCAAATGTTTCTAATCCTCGTCTGGTTATAAATCACCCACGAGTCAATGTCATCATCCTTACCCACAATGCCCACCTAAGAATCATCCCTTTATGGCCATCCCTTAATTATATAATCTCTATGTCTTCTCTCTTTTTCGACAAATGGATCCCTTAACCAAAGCTTCGACACTCTGAATGATACTGTCTCAGATTCATTGTATACGAACCTTTGTGTTTTAGCCTCAAGGAAAAAAAATCGTCGTCTTAAATTTGTTTGGTTAAAGATGGTTATTTTTCTATTAAAGATAATTTGACAACAGAGAAGATGACTCAATGTGGGTAGGTGGGGTGGGTGGGTGGGTGGATGGGGTGGGTGGGTGGGTGGGTGGGGTGGGTGGATGGGGTGGGTGTGAGTATGTGTGTAATTTTGTCATACGTAAATATTTAGTTATGTTGAGACACTGCAAGCATATATGTTTAGTCTCTCTCTCTCTCTCTCTCTCTCTCTCTCTCTCTCTCTCTCTCTCTCTCTCGTACCTGTATCACTGTTCATATCAGTGTATCATGCTACCACGCCCTTGTACCAATGACCACAATATCCTGCTATAACCTACCTATGTCCAATGTATCCTGCTATAACCTATCACGCCCTTGCAATCAATCACACAGCAACGTAAACACACAAAAATAAACCAAATTCCAAGAAAAAACATAAAACACATCAGGTAAATAAATCATACGAGCTCACCTGACATTATGTTAAGCCAAGGTACCAGTATGACCATTTTCTCGTGCACCGTATACTTGATGGGGAGGTTATAGAAAATGGGAACTGGGGGGGGGGAGGAGAAGGGAAAGGGGGGAGAGGAGGGGAGAAAAGGGAAGGGGAAAAGGGGAAAGGGGAGGAAGGGGCTGGTGAGGGGAAAGGGGGCTGGGGATGGAGGTGAAGGGGGAAAAGGGGATGGGGAGGAAGGGGAGAAGAGGGGGGAAGGGGGGGTAAGGGGGGAGGGGAAGAGCATATCATGTTTTTCGTAGGTTATAACCTAACCTAACCTAACCTAACCTAACCTAACCTAACCTAACCTAACCTAACTTAATCAGAAATCAAGAACTAAAATACGTTTATTCATTAGCAATACAAGTTTTTTTTATTAACTATCTTTATCTTTACTAGAAAAAAAAATCATTCAATATATATGTAAACAAACACCTATTAATACGTATTTAAAATTGATGACGTCAGAAAAAAACCTGATTGGCTAGGTTTATATGACGTCATTACTTGTACATGTGACCTTGAGTATAAACAGCTGGAGCCACACCTCTCAGTAGCCACACCAATCAGTAGTCACACCTCTCAGTAGCCACACCAATCAGTAGCCACACCTCTCAGTAGCCACACCTATCAGTAGCCACACGACCTTCCGAAAATTCTGTGATACCGATGACCTTACGACTACCTGAGCTGACCTTAGTGTAGTGACCCCTTAAGTTTCCTGGAGATAAAGTAATCATTGGAAGCCTTTAAAACCTTTGCTGATTGGTCGGTAGAGGGAGTACTTTCATGACCTGTGTGTGTGTGTGTGTGTGTGTGTGTGTGTGTGTGTGTGTGTGTGTGTGTGTGTGTTGTAAATGGAAACAGGATTGCTGATGATGATACGCACTAGTAACCTAACCTACCCTAACCAGCAACACCCTACAACACCCACAACACCCACAACACCCCACAACACCTCACAACACCCCACAACACCCCACAACACCCAGCACCACCCCACAACACCCAGCAACACCCAGCACCACCCCACAACACCCAGCACCACCACAACACCCAGCAACACCCCACAACACCCAGCACCACCCCACAACACCCAGCACCACCCCACAACACCCAGCACCACAACACCCAGCACACACCCCACAACACCCACAACACCCAGCACACCCCACAACACCCACACAACACCCAGCAACACCTCCACAACACCCAGCACACCCCACCACCCCACAACACCCAGCACCACCCACAACACCCAGCACCACCCCACAACACCCAGCAACACCTCCACAACACCCAGCACCAAGAGGAAATCAGGAAACAGTAAAAATACTTCAGAATCCAACCCTGACGTGCTAAAAATAGTCGGCTACCTCAGTCTTGGCCCGGAGGTGGAGGTGGAGGAGCCAATCATCCCCCTCTCCACCCTCCACCCCCTCTCCACCCTCCACCCCCCCACCACCCCAGCTGGAGATTGGATGAGAGAGGGAAGGAAGGAGGAGGGAAGGAAGGAGGAGAGAAATACAGTTGGAAAGTGGAGGATACACTGCAAGGAGGGAGGGAGGAAGGAGGGAGGGGGAAGGAGGAGGGAAGGAAGGGAAGGAGATATAGAGAGCTGGAGGGAGAATGGAGGTCACACACACACACACACACACACACACACCTCCAGGATGACGAGAAGAGGCAAGTGTTGATGTTTAGAAAGAAGTGGAGAGAGATAGGGAAAAAAGGACCCCGAGAGATGGAGGAAGGTGGAGGAGGAGGAGGAGGAGGAGGAGGAGGAGGAGGAGGAGGAGGAGGAGGAGGAGGAGGAAGAGGTGGAAGAGATTAGTTGAGGAAGAGTATTATCACCATGAGCGGCTTTCAACCATTACTACCATTACCATCCATCACCACCACTACTACCCCTACCACCACCATCACCCCATACTAACCCCACACCTTCCTCCTAACATCACCACCATCACCACCACTACTACCCCTACTTAAACCACCATCACCCCCATACTAACCCCCACACCTTCCTCCTAACATCACCACCACAACTACCCCCACTTTCACCACCATCACCCCCATACTAACCCCCACACCTTCCTCCTAACATCACCACTATCACCACCACTACTACCCCCCACTTTCACCACCATCACCACCACTATCACCACCACTATCACCACCATCCTTCAACACATCCCTGGCTGACCTCTCACAAGAAATCACTCATGTGTTGCTCCTTCGGGGCTTTGGGCTCACCGTCTCACACACCGAGACGGGTCAACGATTCTCTCCTTCCCTGTGTCTTCTTCCTAACCTCATGATTCCTCACCTTTCCTCACCTTTCCTCACCTCTTCTCACCTCATATTTCCTCACCTCATCTTTTCCTCACCTCATTTTTTCCTCACTGTCCCTTCATATTCGGGAGGTTGTAGTGTTGGAAAAAATGGGAGGAGTCTTGGCCAAATACACCCAATCCACCAAATTGCAATTTATGATCTGCAATTGATAGTCGTCTGCGGGGGTTGAGAGAGAGAGAGAGAGAGAGAGAGAGAGAGTTCATTAACACGTATCTACACCTGTGCTGGACCAAACTCTACAGATCTACCCTCCCCACACCCTTCCCCCCACACCCTTCCCCCCCTCTCTACAGAACGAGAGCCCACCTGAAATGCATAGAGACACGTATTAGCAATTGATCTTCCAAAATGTTCTTTTTTTTTTCCCACCTTCCAACCTGTCCTATTTATCTTCGCCAGAATAACTCGCGATAATTGCATCTCTTTCTTTTCTTCGATTTATTTTTGTCTTCCATGACTGCGAATTAGGGCCTATATTTTATCCCCATAGTTGAAGTTAGAAAGAACAAAAATAATAAATAAAATCTCCGAGTTAGATTTTTTTTTTAAGAGACTTTTCACTATAGATGTTTAAACCCAAAGACTCAGCCGAAGATGGAGTCAATAATGTCATGGGTTAGGAAACAAAAGACAGTCGAAATATAAGTTAGAAAGCCTGCATATCCTCTCCCTATGCGCCTCAACACTACACTAATCTCTCACACGTCCTCACGTTCTGGCTACAAGGTGAATGGCCGTCTTGCTCTCTCTTCTCATTGGTCCGTTGTGTTTCTTCCTGCCTCGTGATTGGCCAGGGGATAAGAGTCATAATTAAGAATGGAGAAAGAATACCAGATGAGATCCCGAGTGACACTAACATAAGTCATTGACACGGTGTATTGTGTTGTTGACCACCTGCTGCTGAATACCAGATGAGATCCCGAGTGACACTAACATAAGTCATTGACACGGTGTATTGTGTTGTTGACCACCTGCTGCTGACCACCACCACCACCACCATCACTACTACCACCACTACCACCACCACCACTACTACCACCATCACTACTACCACCACTACCACCACCACCACTACTACCACCATCACTACTACCACTACCACCACCACCACTACTACCTTCACTACTACTACCACCACCACCACTAATTCACACTGGTCACATCAATTCACCACTACCACCATCATTAATATCATCACTTCACCAATTACCAATATCACTACTACCACTGGGAATATTCAATAATCAATAACCATTGTTTCACCATACCACCAGCACCACCACACAGCAACAACAATGAAATATATTTGTTGCACATGAATGACAGAAGCTAATAACAAAATGATATGACTACTCCTGCGTTTGAGATACCCAGTTGAAGTTTTTTTTTGCTTTTAATTATGTGTAGGTGGTGGTGGTGGTGGTGGAGGTGGTAGTGGTGGTGGTAGTGGTGGAGGTGGTAGTGGTGGTGATGGTGGTGGTGGTAGTGGAGGTGGTGGTAGTGGAGGTGGTAGTGGTGGTAGTGGTGATAGGTGGAGGTGGTGATGGTCAGGTGATGTAGGGTTAAGGATAACTGGACTCTCGTGGTTGTGGGAGGACGAAGGAGGTGAGGGGGGGTGGAGGAGGTTAGGAGGGAAGAAGGGGGGTTTAGGAGGGCAGAAAAAGGGGTGTGTGGGAAGGGGGAAGAAGGAAGGTGGTGGAAGGGAATGGGAAGGGGGGAAAATGAGTGTGTAGGGAGAGAGAGGTGTGTGAGGACGACTGCTATTCAAAACACACCACCCTCCGCAAGATGGGTCAAGCATGAGAGGAAGAGGGAGGAGGGAGAGGAGGAGAAAGTAACGGATAGGAGGAGCAGAAAGAGGAGTGGGAGGGGGGGAAGAGGAAGGAGGAGGAGGAGAGAAAAGGATGATAAAAGAGGAAGCATAGGTGCTTAGGGCCACACACACACACACACACACACACACACACACACACACACACACACACACACACACACACACACACACACACCTGGGCGTCAGTTACCTGGGGATAGCGAAGTGTGGACATGTACAGAACGAGGCAATTAAGAGTTTGCACCGGGAATAAACTATGAAGCTGTACGAAGTTATTAAGGCACTGAAAGGTAATTGTACTGTTAACTGGGGAATGTTTTAGGAGGGAGGAGGAAGGGAGGGGGGGAGGGGAGGAGGGAGGAGGGGAGGAAGGGGAGGGAGGGAGGGGAGGAGGATGGCGGAGTGGGAAGGGAATAGGAGTTAAGGAATGATGGTTATGAATTGATGATGGGGAGTGTGGATGAGGGATGAGTGGGGGGAGAGGGGGTGGAGAGAGGGATAGGAGAGCTGAGAGACGTGAGACAAGAGATATTGATGGAAGGAGAGATATTGAGATAGAGAACCTTGGTATTCTCTCTCTCTCTCTCTCTCTCTCTCTCTCTCTCTCTCTCATTATGAACTACTAATATCAAATTCTTTTTCAACACCACAACAAAAATCTTCTCCAGTATCTTCTTAATACAATAATAATCACAACCACAATAATAATAAAAGCAAGAACATCATCAACAACAACAACAACTACAACAACAACAGCAACATGAACAAGAACAACAACAAACACTACAATAGAGTTAACTAATAAATATGTCAGTATTATCTCCTTACTTATAAACAAACACATTCTTCTACAACAACCTCTATTGTATTTTAGAATTTATTACCGTCTCGATACACAACAACAATAATAATGATTAGCAGTATATTACAACTAAATGACCCAACTATATATTTTATTAGTTCAGGTGTATATAAACACTTTAGTAATAATATAACAAATATTTAGTTATCTTAGTTTGAGCATAAAGAATATAATAACTTATCTTATTATCTTAGTTTGAGCATTAAGAATGATATCCCAATCGACTATGTTATCTTAGTTTCAATGATACTATATCATAATTATGTTTTCTGCTGTTTTTTTTATACTTTAATGGTGATATAACAAGTATTTTATTTAATTATCTTAGTGTGATTATAAAAGTTGGTGTTAATAATGATAAATAAACAGTTTATTTCGTTATATTATCAGTTTAGATGTGAATAAACACTCGAGTAATACTGTAATAAAAAATTTTCTTTGGTTGTCTTGATATATAGATTAAAACAAATAAGCTTTAATAATGTTATTTTTATTTCTATCTATTTATTAATTTCTCCAGCGTACCTGAGTCCTTGCCAATCAGTGTAAGAATCTAGATCTAAAATTCAGATTCCAAATTTCCATCAGAATGTCTCAAGGAACTGATCTGAATTACATGCAAGATGTCTCAGAAAAATGTATACACCTCTTACCTTACATATAGCCAGAAAGATCAGGTGAATACTTGCAATACAAAAGCAGTGTGTATACAATTTTCTGAGACACCTTGTATACCTGTGGCCACCATCCGACAACACCTTAATTCAAACAGGTATTGCAGATATTGATCAAGCAACACCATCACAAATGAATAACCAAGAACCATAAACAAATTATCTAACAAATAAGATAATAAAAAAATAGAAAAAATGCAAAATAAATAAAGTTTCAAGAATCCTCATCAAATATTTACAAAAAAAATAAATAAAAACTACAGAGGATAAAATCAATCTAATCTCATCTCGGTCCATTAAAGGATTAAGACCATTGACAGGTGAGATAACAAGGAAGGGCCATCACCTCTCACTGATCCCATACTAATTATTATCAAGGTAGGTGTTATAATGAGGTGAGGAGAGGTACTTAAGGGTAGGAGGAGAGGCTGTGGGAAGATCACTATCAGGCCGGACCATCTCCTCCCCCTCCCCTCCCCTCCCCTCCCCCCTCCCCTGTTAAACGGAATCCTGTGTACGTCGATAACACAACAGGCACACAGAGAGAGAGAGAGAGAGAGAGAGAGAGAGAGAGTCGAGGTGTACACGATAGAGAACGACATTTGAAAACATTATAGAAACCACACATACTCCCATTGACTACCGTGTAATCTTCAATAGCGAGAGAGAGAGAAAACGTTTCCCCCTCGACTTTAAGACCTTTAAAAGAACAATAATAGCTAAATAATAGTCCTTAAAATAGCCAAATAATAGGACTTAAAAAATAGCAATTATAATATAGCTTCTGAATTACACTGTTATCAATACCCTCCACGCCACAAAGTGTATTATTACAAGTAGCAATCGCAAAGTCAACCACCATCTACCACCATTCTCTCCACCACATAATGTACCACAATCATCAACAGCAAAGTCATCATGATCTCAACCACCATCACCACCATCACCACCATCACCACCATTACCTTCATTATTATTACCACTACCACCAGAGGAAAAGAGAGTGAGAGATAGAGAGATAGAGAGAGAGAAAGAGAGATAGAGAGACAGACAGACAGAGAGACTAATTGTAAGGGCAACGACCACACTGACGGCGCTAATTGGTGACTGTTGCTTCTGATCCTCCCCCCCCTCCCCCCACACTGTCCTGGGGTGAGGGGAAAGGGGGAAGGGGGAAGGGGGAAGGGGGAAGAAAGAAGGGGGAACCTCTTAACACAGTAGCCTCAGAAGGTACGAAAATTCAGCAGTCAACAGAATTCATCTTTAGTAATTTATAACTTTTTATAATTTGATGATGACGATAACATAACGATAGCATAACGATAACAACGATAACATAACGATAGCATAACGATAACAACGATAACATAACGATAACATAACGATAATAACAATGATACCCCAATATATATACCTTGACGTTTCAGTAAGTATAATGGTTTAAAATTATCATCCTTATAAACTATATCATTGTAATAATCGAAAGGAATTAAATAACTCTCTCTCTCTCTCTCTCTCTCTCTCTCTCTCTCTCTCTCTCTCTCTCTTTCTCTCTCTTTCTCTCTCTCTAACTCTCTCTCTCTCTCTTTCTATGTACATCCTTACAGACACTCTTACAATAGATAAAACGCTTTAGGCAACACACTCCGTTTCTAAGGACTTCGAAGAATTACTGAAAAAACCTCAAGACATTTTCAAAGACACAGGAAATGGTAATATTTTTTTTAGAGAGAGAGAAAGAAAATGGGGAAACAAAGGGGAGAGAGAGAGAGAGAGAGAGAGAGATTAAAGAAAACTAATAACAATAGGAGCTAAGGCATCCTAATGGTTTCTGTCCGGTTTCCTGTCTAAATCATCAAAGTGTTTATAAACAAACAAACTTTTATAAAATTACAAGAAAATGCAAACAAATATTATTAAACTTACTTTTTGTTTGTATACCTGTACTGTCTATGTACATTTCTAAGCCATCATCACCAAAGGGTTAAAACATCATCACCAAAGGGTTAAAACATCATCACCAAAGGGTCACATCATCACCAAAGGGTTAAACATCATCACCAAGGATTTAAAACATCATCACCAAAGGTTATCATCACCAAAGGGTCACATCATCACCAAGGTTCGCTTATCATACCAAGGGTTAAAACATCATCACCAAAGGGTTAAAACATCATCACCAAAGGGTCACATCATCACCAAAGGGTTAAGAGAGACAGTAAAGATGTGTTCGTATGTTATTGAGATGTGATAAAGGAACTTACTGGCAGGGTACACTCAAAGGGCTATTGTGGAGTGTAAATGGTGACAGATGGATGCGGTGGGATGATTAGTTACTGATGATGTGTTGATGGATGATTCTGGGATGTGTAGAGGAGGTGCAGGATGATTGGAAAGAGGTGTTGGTATGTAGAGGAGGATTAGGGGAGGTGCTGGAATGTGCAGGATGATTAGGAGGAGGATTAGAAAGAGGGGATGAGGGGTATTGAATGGTTAGAGGTGCTGAGATGTGTAGGGTGATAGAAAGAGGGGGTGAGATGTGTAGGATGGTTAGGGGAGGTGCTGAGGTGTGTAGGATGATTTGGGGAGGTGCTGAGGTGTGAAGGATGATTAGGGAAAGGGTGCTGAGGGTGTAGGATGATTAGGGGAGGTGCTGAGGTGTGTAGGATGATTTGGGGAGGTGCTGAGATGTGTAGGATGATTAGGGAGGTGCTTAGATGTGTAGGATGGTTAGGAGGTGCTGAGATGTGTAGGGTGATAGAAAGAGGGGGTGAGATGTGTAGGATGGTTAGGGGAGGTGCTGAGGTGTGTAGGATGATTTGGGGAGGTGCTGAGGTGTGAAGGATGATTAGAAAGAGGTGCTAACAGGTTGAGTGACCCCTCCTTACACACACACACACACCTGGGTCGGTCAGTCATCATGATTCAGGACCTCGCGAGGGGTTCCGTGTGAACATGTTACGTTATATCTATCTCTCTCACGTCTGTGGCCGGGGAACGAGAGATGGATTCAGAGAGTATCCTGACGTGGATAGACTCTGAGAACCTCCCTCCCTCTTTTCTCCTACCTCTTCCCTCCTCCCTCCCCCTCCTTCCCAACTTCCTTTTCCCTCTTCCCTCCTCCTACCCCTACCCACTTCCCTCCCTTCCTCCCACTCCTACCCTACCCCCCCCCTCCTCCCAACACGCTAATTAGTTTTACGAACCTGAAGACGCAACGGAGGCAAGAGCAAGGCACGGAAGACTGCACACGGAGAATAAAAGATAACATGGAGATGAAGCAGACAAGAAGAAGGCAGTAAAAACGTGAAAATATAAGAAAGGTAAAGATACTCCCGCACGAGAAGATGAGAGAGAGAGAGAGAGAGAGAGAGAGAGAGAGAGAGAGTACGACATAATGATCGGTAAAGAAATACACACACACACACACACACACACACACACACACACACACATATTCAACAAGACAAGGAAATAACGAGGTAAATAACGACATCGCACAACAACCAAGGATAAAAGAAACTTACGAAATGAATTAAACGAAACCAAAGAGAAATAACGTATTTTTTTTTCCTTCATTAGTTTACGAGACAACGAATTAAAATAAACAATAGAACAAAAGAAAGACCAAATAATAGTAAAACGTTCACGTATAAAAAAAGTGAAAAAAAAGATAGAACGAAAGACTTGGAGGAGGAGGAGGAAAGAGAAGGAGAAGTGTAAGTGTCAATAAAGGGTTTCTACTTGAGGGCGTTTTACAACCTGTGGAGATGTAATGAAAGAAAACAACTATGAAGAAGACAAGATGTTGATGACACACACCTGACTCGCCCCTGACACACACCTGACACACACCTGACGCACTCCAGTCATTAGTACAGGTGCTCATTTTTTTTTACAACACCTATGTACCTGAGATTAAATTCCTCTAATCTTTCCTTTGTTATGTTTATAGATACCTTAACCCCCACCACCACCACCATCATTTGAGGGAAGAAAATAATCATCCACTCACACACGAAAAAAACTTCCATTGGACAGGTCAGAAAGTAATGCTTCAGGAGTTTGACTATAATCCTCTAACACGAAAAAAAAAAAACATATATTAGTCAGATCAGAAAGTAATGTACTATAAGGTTGAGTAAACGGAACCAAAAATTTAAAAACCTTTAAAATTATTTATAAACTGTACTAAAGAAAATTTATTTAATACAAGTAAAAATATCAACTCACTAACAAAAACAAAAACAGCTAAAGGGAGGGAGGGGATAAAAGTGTTTGAAAAGCCCAAGACAAAAACAGACCAACATGAACACTGTAGCTTAAACACGAATGAAACAAATATGGATTATGTTTGTGTAGTTGTTGAAGATATTTACCGACATAAAAATACTGGTTATGTAAATCAAGGAAAGGAACTGGAAATGATTAGCAAGAACTGAGGACGTTACTGAGTGGAGAACATATTTTGCTTCTCTCGTTAATTTGGCAGAGAAGAGAAGAGAAGAGAGGAGAAGAGAGGAGAAGAGAGGAGAAGAGAAGAGAAGAGATGGAAGAGAAAGAAGCTAACTTTAATTTTTCTTTCAATTTTTTTGCTTTATTTTTCTGATTAATACCATTTTTCTTTCGCTGATTTCATAATGTTTAATACTTCAATTCGTTATATTTTTTTTACCATTTTCCATTTTGTTTTTGCAATTTTATGTTTAATTTCGGATATTTAAAGACACAATTTAACCACACCTCCGTAAGCCCTTATCTTTAAAACGTTTAGGAATAAACTTAAAATCTCGACAATGTCCTTGAAACACGAAAACACCAAAAAGAAACTAAACTAGAAATATCACGAAATCACCAAAAAAAAAAAACACACAAACACTAACAAAAACAATATAATTCTCTCTGACAAAATCACCACACACACACACACACACACACACACACACACACACACCTGAAAGTAACAACACACAACTGAACTTACCTGAATTAACTGAGCTCACTGGGTACCTGAGTCACCCATCCATCCTCTTGTTGCCAGTTCGAAACCTTTCCTGGGGAGTTTATCCGAATCTAATCCATGTGGACAGGTGTACAGAGCTCAGGTGACCCTTGTTACTCGGATAAGACGCTGAACTAAAGTCAATATTGATCTTCGTTACTCGTCTAAAGTTCCTTTTTACTGCTGTTGATGTGAGGTTCATACTTCTTCCGCCAGGGGGACAAATACTTAGAAATAATATTCTTGTTCTAGAGATTTACATAATTTACAAAAATTCTAAAAACTGAAAAATTTGAATTATTGTTTAGTGTTTACAGGTAGAAGTTAGTTATGTATATATATTTTCAATGTTTACAAAGCAAGTCTTGTACTTGAAAATATTGTTAATAATTCTCAAAAACGAGTAATAAAGTCTTAATATTTACTATAATATTCCTAAATTACCCTCAAATTCCTGGAAAATATGACTAAATAATCTAGCTTTACAAATTCTAAAATTTCCCAAAACACTATATCTTGGAAGTTATTTAAAAACTTATACTAAATATAAAATCCTCCCCCCCAAAAAAGTGAATTTTTTATTAATTTACAAAACATCCAAAATTCTCTCCTAAAACAGAGTCAACAGTATTACCTTTTCCTACGATGTTCCACTAGTCATAACACTCCTCAGGTGTCGCATCAACATGGAATCCTTCTCCCGATACTACTCAGTAAAAACACTCTGGGAGGTAAATGCCCCCCTCAGTTATTTTAGGAACGCCAAGAACACTTTAAGAAATTTGATTCACTGACAAGATTTATATTTCCCGAGGACTTTAATGTTACTTTTTGACAACTTGTTTACTTTTCTTTACTTATGCTCACTTTATGGTGTTTTATAAGTAAGTTGTATTGTATGAGTGATTGTGATGTTATTAATTTAAGGATCTTTTTCAAATGATTATTTTTAGAACGGTTGTTTAATGAGGGTACGGCAGGTTAGGGTACACCAGGGTAGGTAGGGTACGCCAGGCTACGGTACGCCAGGCTAGAGCACGCCAGGCTAGGGCACGCCAGGCTAGGGTACGCCAGGCTAGGGTACGCCAGGCTAGGATTCACCAGGCTAGGGTACGCCAGGTGGTGGGAGGGAAGGACACAGGTTGGACGGCTGCCAGAGAGTCGAGTCGTCCCAGCTAGCGGTCAGTGCCTCAATCAACGACCCTTCATTATCCGCCCTCCACTAGTCCCTCCAGCCCCTGCCCTCCAGCCCCTACCCTCCACTCGTCCCTCCAACCCCTACCCTCCACTCGTCCCTCCAGTCCCTACCCTTCACTCGTCCCTCCAACCCCTACCCTCCACTAGGCCCTCCAGCCCCTACCCTCCACTCGTCCCTCCATTCCCTCCTTTATTCCTGATTATATCTTCACAGTCCCTTCACATGCCTCTTCCTCTCCCTTTATCTCCTATTTCTCTTCCACCTCTCTTTCGTTTCCTCTTTTCACTGACTGACTGACTAACAGACTAACTGACTAACGTACTGGAAGATTATTGTTGCTGTTGACATGTCCTCTCTAACCTGTTCAGAATTTCTAATTACTTTTTGAAATTTTTTTGGTGTCACTCAAAAAAATAATAATCTAATGACTTATACGACTAATGACCCTTATTATATAATTTGTACCTGAGGAATAATTAATATGATTAATTATACCCCGGTTCTTATTTTTGTATTCTAAACAATTCTTCTAATTAATAACTAAATATCATCACAAACATCCATCAGCTCGGGGCTCTTTAGAACAGGTAGACGCTCAGGTGTGACATGACAAGGCTGATTCTGTCTACGTCTTCACATAGTTGTTTTGAGAGATTAATTATCTATTTATCTTGTCATTCTTGTTATCACTTGTTTGTTTTTTCTTTATCTTTTATTATCGTGTTGTTTTTATTATGTGGGGGAGGTGGTGTGTGTGTGTGTGTGTGTGTGTGTGTGTGTGTGTGTGTGTGTGTGTGTGTGTGTGTGGTACAAGGTTAACTGGATGAAGACAAGGGCCAAGTCATAATTCTCTATCACAACTCCTACCAGTAATACTCCTATTACCACTACTACCACTACTACCACCACTACTACTACCACCCACACACACACCCACACCCACACCCACACACCTTCCATGGGTCGAAAATTCAATAGACGTTATGAACTTTCCTTCTCATAGTCACAAAAAAGTTAATTGTATATTGGGGAGAGAATTTACACCAGGTATATATTTTTACTCGTAAGAACAAAACACTTGAGAACAACCTCGATGATATTGGGGGGGATGGGGGAGATGGTGGGGGAGGTGGGGGAGGGGGAGGTAAAGGTAGGGGAGGGAGAGTGGAAGGGGGGAGAGAGGGAGAACGAGATAGAGGGAGAAAAATACCTTATTTTTTAATGTGTGAGGAATAACTCTTTGAAATAGTTTACCTTGAAGAAAACGTGATTTTTTTCTCCATGGTAAACTCTAGTAAAGTTGGCGTGATTTTTGTGTTCGTTCTATGATCAACACACACACACACACACACACACACACCTTCACTATCCTCCGTTACACCTGGCCACTGAATGATACACACCTGTTTTATTACCTCTTAAATATTCCTACTAACAAGATTCCTCTACACCTGCGTCACACACCTGATCTCTCTCCCCCATCACTACGCCACACACACACTTTCCTCTCCACCCTCCACTGCGTCACCCCCCTCCCCCCCACCACCATCCCCACCACTACGTCACACCCTTTCACCCCCCTCCCCACAACCTACCTGGACTGCCATTAACAACCTTCATTACCTGCACAGTCATTGACTCACATCTAGTATTAACACGTATTAATATCCTCATGTTCTCACCTGAAACAAATTACTGTCGGCGAACGAAAATTACAGGATGCAGAAAGTTATTCGTATTTTTTTTAGATATATTTTCATCGATACTACTTTGTTCCATGTCGACACAGAGGTTAAATACCAATTACAGTGGTAAGCATGTCGATGAGATTTCCTTTATGCGATACAACGGTACTATATATGCTTCTTGACCAAGGTAGATTGAGGTGTGGTGTGGTGTGGTGTGGTGTGGTGTGGTGTGGTGTGGTGTGGTGTGGTGTGGTGTGGTGTGGTGTGGTGTGGTGTGGTGTGATGTGGTGTTGTGTGGTGTGGTTGGGTTAGGTTAATTAATATAAAGTTAAGTTTGTTTAAAATAAGGTCAGGTCAGGTCAGGTTAGGTCAGGTCATATATAATTAGGTTGAATTAGGCTTGTACCATTACCAGTCACTATTGAGTCTTCAATGAACAGAATACTAACGTAATACAAGTCATCCTTCCCACGACCCAAAACACCTGATTTACGATTGAGGTCAGGTTAGGTCAGGTCAGGTTAGGTCAGGTTAGGTTAGGTCAGGTTAGGTTAAATGACAAAAACAATTATATTTCCTATTCTCAAACACTTTAGGATAAGTAAAATATATAAAATTTATTATTATTGTTATTTTTTGTTATAGTTATAGTTGTTATTATTGTTTGTTGCTGGTGTTAGAGTTATTGTTATTGATGTTGTTATTGATGTTGTTATTGATGTTGTTATTGTATTGTTGTTGTTATTATTATTGTAATCATCATCATTATTATTATTATTATTATTATTATTATTATTATTATTATTATTATTATTATTACAGTCAACATCTTCCTCTTAAATTATTCTAAAACAAAAGCTGAAGACAAGTAATGTTTATCACCTAAACGAAGACAGACACTTATATAAATCCCTCTAACAACAGATGTAAGCAACAGGTAAATGACTGCCGTAACTAATGACTTAAGATAGCGTTAAAAAAATGGCGTTAACATTAAGCAGTGACTATATATTGTAACTCAGTGGGGCAGTGAGATCACGACGACCCACCTGTAGTGAGTCGACACCTGGTTACAATGACTCGACACCTGAATATAATGACTCGACACCTAAATATAATGACTCGACGCACCTGTAATGACTCGATACCTGAACATTATGACTTCATACTTGAATATAATGACTTGACATCTGAATATAATGACTCGACGCCTGAATATAATGACTCGACACTTAACTACAATGACATAATAACATGTTATACGACTGAATTACACAAACCAATATATCTAAAAAAATAAAACACATACATTATAAAATACACCAAACTATGATAAAAAAAAATACAGTATTTAGTTGATAAGAGTCAAGACTTTGTTAAATCTCGCGGCGGACATTAAGCGAGATAATGATTTAATAGGATTCTCTGAGGCCTATTTATCTCCGGGTCATGTTTGGGTTATCAGCTGATGTCACCATTAAACAAAGCGGACGTCATGTGGGAGGGTGAGGAATGGTGTGGGAGGGTGAGGAATGGTGTGTGTGTGTGTGTGTGTGTGTGTGTGTGTGTGTGTGTGTGTTTTTCTCTCGTCCTCACTTTTATAACACAAGCAACAAAAAACAACATTATCTGTATGGTCAGAAAAGGTGGCGCGAAATAGGTAAACATTGGTTTGGAAACAGAGTAGTGGATGAATGGAACAAGTTACCAAATATCATCATTAACTCGAATACTCTGGATAGCTTCAAACATAGGTTGGATGTTTATATGAGCAATAGGGGTTGGGTGTAAATGGGACTGCCCAGTATGGGCCAATAGGCCAGCTGCAGTTTCCTCCATTCTTATGTTCTTATGTAACCTAACCTAACCTTACCTAACCTAACCTGCACCAATTACCTGTTCCTCTCTGATCACCTTTACAAAGTTATCTTGAAATGTAATAAAATTTAATAATGTACAATAAGATGGACAATAGTTTAAGAGACTATACCTTACCTATATCTATAATTAAACAAATTATACTAACAAAAACCCTAAAAAAAATAAACAATTACATTTACAAACTAACTAAAATATACCTAAAAATCCATTCATTATAAGCAAACAAACATACATTATACCCATCCCATCATTGGTCAAAAATTTCCCCCCGTCATTTCGTAAACCAGTATGAAGATATTGTAATGGTAAAGGCAGCATTAGTTACCCTTATCGCAGTGGACGCCCCTAAACGGGTTGGTTCCCTGGTTACATATATCACAATGTTTACATCCACCAGGGAGGTTTACAAGACCAGACCATTGTAAACTATGAAAGATTTTTGGCCAATACAACAAATATAGTCAGGTAATTCTTTTGTTATTTGTTGATTAAAATTTAGCGTTAAGGGGTGATTTGGGTTTGGATGTGTAATAATAATAATAATAATAATAATAGTAATAATAATAATAATAATAATAATAATAATAATAATAATAATAATAATAATAATAATAATAATAATAATAATAATAATAATAATAATAATAATAATAATAATAATAATAATAATAATAATAATAATAATAATAATAATAATAATAATAATAATAATAATAATAATAATAATAATAATAATAATAATAATAATAATAATAATAGTAATAATAATAATAATAATAATAATAATAATAATAATAATAATAATAATAATAATAATAATAATAATAATAATAATAATAATAATAATAATAATAATCAACAAAAACAAGAACACAATAATAAACTTCAAGTCTTCTCTCTCTGTGAATATTAAACAGGTAACCACGAAACCTCACCTTGTCTCAGTTTACAATCAGGTGACTACATATGGCACACACCTGAACCTAATAGCCACCTGGCACTAGTGAACTCACCCTCACCTGGGCCCATCACATTATACCTGTGATGAACGAGGCTCCTAATTTACCTGAAGCCCGAACAGGTTTCAACTAATTTCTGGAACAGTATCTTGATTTATTCTCTCATAGACAAATTTTGAAGCTCACTTGAGTTAATTTATAAATATAATTAGTTTTGTTTTTAAGTTAGTTTTTTTTAATACAGTATAGCTTTTGTTTAATTGTGTATATCGATAAGTTATTTTCTCCTACTGACCTGACCTGACCTAACCTAATCCTAGCCTAACCTAACCTAATCCTAACCTAAAAAAAAAATAATATCACAACCATTGCTTTTCAGTGAACCTTAAACACAAACACAGTTGATATTTTACTAAGGCGACAAGAGGAAGTGACCTTGGTTGTTTTATTGTGTCGAGACTATAAGACTAGGTAGGTTTAAATATGGCAGTGGTGTGTGATGGTAATGGGTGTTGATGACCTGTAAATGTTCACTTGTTTTCATGTACAGTTATCAGACGAACATATCAAGGCACAAACCTGTCAAAAGACAACATGAATTGGCCGATTATTGTTCCTTATCGTGTACGTAAGTTGGTTGCTGGGTGTTGCATTGGAAAATCTATATAATAAAAGCAAATTCACTGGTTTTAAAATACTCGCTGAGATTTACGATGATTCTGAAGAAAAAAAATACTCAAATGGCTTTTACAATACTCGGTTTGTATTACAATTACCTACAATAGACCAGGTAGTAATTTATAGTAATTTATTAATAAACTTGTATATTATACTTTTGTGATTTTGTATATATATGATTTTCTATTTTAGTGTTGTTACTGTTATTATTTCTTGTGTATATTGTTATTATTATTATTATAGTCATTTGTATAACCCCCTGACCTACATTGAGTCAGTTCTGAGTCAGCTTCGAATCGTGTTACGTCACCTGACTCACTTAACCGAACCTAACCTAAGAAAAAAAAGAGTAATCTCTGAGTCATTATACAAACTGAACTATTCTGAGTCAGAGGTTTTAGTCATTCTACACTGACTGGAAAGCATTTAACTACAGACGGAAATACTTTGAGTCAGGTCTAAAGAATGACTCTACTTTATGAAGAATTATGACTCAAATTCACTTTACTCGGGTCTTTCCTGAGTCAGTTCTGAATCAGGTATGAGTCACTCTTTGTATACAACGTTGCCTCAGGACTAAAACAAACAATCAACAAACAAACAAACAAACAAACAAAGGCAAACACACACAACCGTCTCTAATAATCAATAAGACAGATAACTTAAATAACATTCTTACACTGGCCTTCGTAAGATAACATTGATAACTTCAAAGCCTCGAGTTATATTTACCAAACATAATCCTGTTATTTTTATTGTTTTCTCTTCTCATTTGCATAATCAAAAAAAATCAAACAGATCATAATAATAATAATAATAATAATAATAATAATAACAACAACATCAATAATTACACGAATAATAACAATAATAACAAAAAACACTAAAGATCAATACCAAACCAAATCATTTATCACCAAGATTTAAATTACGTCCAACAGAGACATGTACGAGAGATAAAATCAACAGTATAACTTAAAGTCTATTTTCCTTTTACTAATGTCCGTAATGGTGACCCAGAACACGGGACGGTAAAACTGACGGAGTACCTCACGTACAGACAGACAGACAGACGTGGACAGTCTACCTGTAATTACACCTGGTTAATAAAAACAGTGAGAATTTTACCTTTTTAACTTTTTCTTATTTTATTTTCTCTCTTTTATTGAGTTTACGTTTGTGGAATTGGTAAATTAATGAATAAATGTGTGATAAGTGAATAAATGATAATCATAATACCTTATTTCCTTTCGATTGTAAAAAAATAAAATAAAAACGAGATTTTATTCAGCATTGACGACGATGATTTAACCCTTTGACGACGATGATTTAACCCTTTGACGACGAAGATTTAACCCTTTGACGACGATGGCTTAACCCTTTGACGACGAAGATTTAACCCTTTGGCGACGATGATTTAACCCTTTGACGACGATGATTTAACCCTTTGACGACGATGATTTAACCCTTTGACAATGATGATTTAACCCTTTGACGACGATGGCTTAACCCTTTGACGACGAAGATTTAACCCTTTGACGACGATGATTTAACCCTTTGACGACGATGATTTAACCCTTTGACGACGATGATTTAACCCTTTGACAACGATGATTTAACCCTTTGACGATGTTTACTAATAATGCATCCCCTGTCGAGAAAACATTCATCTTGTAAACATCTAAAGGGAAATGTATTTTCAGTATTACCTAGTGTATTTGATATCAGTGATTGTCAAGGATTTGTGTCGTCTGATAAGTTTTCCAGATCATTATTATA
The DNA here is from genome assembly GCF_018991925.1 of Homarus americanus. Classification (NCBI taxonomy): domain Eukaryota; kingdom Metazoa; phylum Arthropoda; class Malacostraca; order Decapoda; family Nephropidae; genus Homarus; species Homarus americanus. The sequence goes on along the minus strand of NW_024746690.1, from coordinate 1,517,082 downwards.
TATGAATGTCGATATAATGTATTAGTCTACAGTTATTAGTTCTGTGGAAATTTTATATTTATTTTAAATTTTTTAGTAATTGGGTACATTATTATTATGTATCGTGTTCAAGATGTTTTTGTTATTTTTGTTGTTGTTCTTGTTTTGTTATTTTATTTGTTTTCGTTTATTATTTTTATTGTTGATTTTGCATGTTATTATTATTATTATTATTATTATTATTATTATTATTATTATTATTATTATTATTATTATTATTATTATTATCATCATCATCACACCGTACAGAACACATGTCTATCCGGCTACGAACTCCAAACACCATTTATCCTCATCAAATATCCATCAACCTCACCACCACAATAGGTAAACCACATCCTGAATCATTATCAAATCACCATAAACATTGCCGACAAATAACATAGGTCCCAAAAATATCCCCCGAAGTACGCCACGGGGTAATACATGAAGTCTTAGATGACAAGGAAGACCACAGCCATAATGAGACACTCGTGAAAACTAAACAGTTACCTCTCGTATCTTCCCCCCCAATTAGAGGAAGTCAAATTAGATACTCAGTGAACATGAAGACCTGTGGTAATCATACACATCACGGTAAGAAAGATCAACATTAGTGAGTCTCAAGAGCTTTATGGCCCCCCAGGTAGACGTTGATGTAATTTACTTGTACCTGTATCTCTCACCTGTTCATTTGTGTATCAAGTTTGAGGTATTTTGTGTTAGTTAGTTGGGTATTTTTTTTTAGTATCTGTTATGATTTTCTTTTTCCATAGTGGTTGATGTTGGGTTTTCTATTGATTACTTTTGTTTGTTTTGGTTCATATTTATGCTGGAAAAAGGGAGGGAGTAGAGTGATTGATAAAGTGTTGTTTGGTGAAGGAGGAATAGAGGAAGAGGAGGAGGAGGGAGAGAGGAAGAGGAGGAGGAGAAGAATGATAAGGGACACTCTCTGTTATAGGATCCAATCTGTGGGAATTTATACCGAGTTTAAGGAAGGTATTAACTGGGTATTATCACCATATAAATATATCTCTCTATTTATACCTGTGTGTGTGTGTGTATGTGTGAATTCATGCCTACACAGTGACATAAATACACACACACACACACACACACACACACACACACACACGTAAACATAACACACACAAATACAAATACACACACATACATAAAGACACACACATTCTTATACACTTACAGTACGTATAAACAAAAAAACACAATCTTACAAAACAAAGAAAACTGTATTATCTAACTAACCTCATCCAAATCTTCAAGAGAGGGGAAAAACCTGAAGACAAGCACTGGGCAGACCAAGATACCACGCAAGACAACAGACCTAGGAACATACTTATCGTACCCCTGTAGAGAGGATCCTTGACCGTAGCCATGTAAGTAGGATGATAAGTGTGTAAGTAGGATGATAAGTGTGTAAGTAGGATGATAAGTGAGTAAGTAGGATGATAAGTAAGTAAGTAGGATGATAAGTGAGTAAGGAACCAGATGGTGACAATACTAATACCGACCTTGAGTAAACTTCTGGAAGGTTCAGTGACCCCAACCAAGCCCAGCAGGCTCCTCACTCCTTAGAGAGGTCATACGAGGCGGAGGAGAGGGAACAGTAGGAGAGGGAGGAGGAAGAGGAAGAGGGAAAGATTGGAAGGAGGTGAAGAAGGTGGAGAGGAGAGGAGTAGGATAGTAACAGTAGGAGGAGGGAAGATGATGAAGAAGAAGAGGGCGAGGAGAAGGAGATGGTGGAAGAGGTGAAGGAGGAGGAGGAGGAGGAAGAGGGTGAGTATCAGTAAGAGGAGAATGGGTGGAAAAAGGTGAGGGAAGATGAAGGAGAGGAGCAGAAGAAGAAGAAGAAGGAGCAGGAGGAGTGGTTCAGAGAGGAAAACAACTTCTTTACAGGTAAAAAAAAAAAACCGGAGCCACCAGAAAGACTCCTTGGGGGACTCTGCCACTGTGTGTGTGTGTGTGTGTGTGTGTGTGTGGTGTTTTTCTTAGCATACTGACTCTCTTGCCATTATCGTCACCGCGGGAGAGAAGTTGTACCTTAGTTAAAAAAAAAAAAAATAATAATACTAAATTATATTCCAACCTCGTCAAGGTTTTACACTACAGGAGATTTTGGTCTTTTATTTACAATTATTTATCTTGATTTACACGTTTTTTTTATGTTTATGCGTACTTGATTTACAGAAACTTAATTTACATACAATTCTTGATTTACAGTTCTTGTCCTCGGATAACGATTATTATTCCTGATTTACATATGTGACTTTTGTTTTACATATATTCTCGATTTACAAATATTGCTCTAAAACTCCAAATATTACTCTCGGTGTGTGTGAGTAAGTGTAATATACAGGATGAAAATGATTTACGCACACACACACACACACACACACACACACACACACACACCTGTCTCGAGTCACCTTCACTTGGGGACAAAAAAAAACGAAAAAAAGAAAGTGACAAACAAACTCCATTCACTTTCACCCAATAAATTAGAGAGAAAGAAAGAGCAAAAAAAAAACAACTCCCTCACTTTCACTCAAACGTTTAGAGAAAGTGATAAAGAAAGTTAGAAATATCACCCAGAAAGTATTTATTTACAAGGATGAACTAGCATTGACTATTACCTGAGTTAAACCATACTTGGAAAAAAATTGTATCCCTCACTCTACAAAAAATAAAAATAAAAAAAAACATACATCAGTCAGATCAGGAAGGTAAAACACTAAACGTAAATAAAAATAAACCAAACCAAACCAAAACTGAAAAAAAAAATACATTAAATCCAGTTTCACTCAAATACAAAATACGAAACACAACCTTTGAGTTACTGTACCATTTTTACCTTTAGAATTCAATCAACAATTTAGTGAAAGTTTACAGTACGATACAAAGTCCACTCAAAATATCTCACTTAAATAACTCAACGTGCAGAGATATTTAGAGAGAGTGGAAACACGATATATAGCTCAGCGTATTCGATTCAGTAACGTCAACAATTACATAAGGGTCAGATGCAACATTAATTTCACTTTAGACTTTTCCGACGATTTGGATAATGTCAGATGATTTTATTCACCACAGAAGGGTCTCCCGTACACAAGGGACTCAGATAACACACTTGACATATTGGAGAAGAGATATAACATAACTTTAACAGCCACCTTAAGACAGGGGGAAAAATATACAGACTTGACATCGAAAAGTATATCCAGATTTTGATATATAAAATCTTTTAAAATCTGGGTATATTATATTATGCTTCAAATTCTGGGTCAAGATAGGTTCAATTCGGTTTAGATTAGATTAGCTTAGTATTTTGGTGACTAATCAGGTGAAATCTTATCTTCAGGTGATAAACCGAATCTACATCTAATACCTGGACAAACTCAATAAATTATTCAGCCCAGACATCACCAAACGTGTTCTCAAGGCTTTACGGAGGCAGTGCTGTGTCGTAGCGGTGTCTACCTTGGTTGTCACCTGTCATTCTAAACCCCCTCTGTGTCTATACTCTCCCAGGTAAACCAATTAGTTGATTTCTCCCTTCCTATTCTCAATCTTCTACTTCTACTTCTGCTTCTATTTCTTCTTCTACTTCTTATCCTCCTTCTCCTCTTTCTACTCCTCCTCCTCTTCTCCTTCCCTCTTTAGCTGTCTCTCTGTCTGTCTATGTCTCTCTACCCATTTCTGTTTGCATCAGTGTACATAGACAAAAAGTACATAATATTATACAACTCACTATAAACCAAACACCCCCAAAAATATTCCACAGTAAATGCTTTAGACCAACACGAGTAAAAAAAATAAAAAATAATAGTAATAATAATAATAATAATAATAATAATAATAATAATAATAATAATAATAATAATAATAATGATAATAATAAAATAAATAAATAAATACATATTATATAAAGATTTGTGATTTTATTTTATTTAAAGATTGTAGTTATATTTTCCTCAAGGTTCAGCTGTGACTCTTCTGCATAACCTACGACACAATAGACTACCAGCAGTCACCTTTTACAGTTTGTGAGATAAATTACAACATTGAAGTACCTGTTAATGAATACCTGGGAATTTTATGACGGAGAGTTACATTATTATCTTAAGAATTCAAATTATAAACCTTCGACAAGGGGTTTGGTTTAGTTTGGTTTAGTTTGGTTTGAGGTTGGGGTTGGTTTAGGTTGGTTTGGGGTTATGGTTGGGTTATGGTTGGGTTTGGTTGGGTTGGGTTGGATTTTGAATATATTATCCCTAAATGCTATAGTTTATCCACCTGAGTTCTCGTGGAGTCATTAAGTTCCATTTAAGTTCATAATTCATCACTGGTTTAGTTTATTAATTATTATGAATTAAATAAAAACAGGTATTTCCAGGTGTTTGTTGAAATAAAATTGTTCACCTTGTTCTATGTTCTATGTTCTCACCATTTTATTTTTACCAGGTAGTATAAGGCTGTGTTCTTAAATTTCTCAGGTATGAAATCCTCACAGGGTTTTTAATTTACGATCTTGGTTTAATAGCGATTATTTAACAAGGTTTCCAGACGTCACTTCTCACAAAATTATTCGTAAATTTCAACTATAATCAAGTTGTTTTTTTTTCGTCATCCTCATAAAACTGTTCTCAAGTTCCAGCTGTAATTAAGTTCTAAGTTCATCAGCCTTCATCCCCATAAAACAATAATTAAGTTCTAAGTTAAGTTTATCCTTCGTTACCTCCTTAGCTTATTAGACAACACCTAAACAAGGTAATAGACATCACTTCCTATCAAGGTTCATTTCTTGAGTGTGAACCTCCGATAAGACTAAGAGTCATCCTGGGCGGTGTAAATCCTTCACCATCTTCATACTTACTCCTATCCCCCTGCCCTTCATCCTCCTACTCGACCCCCCCTCCTCCTCATCCTCGACCCCCCCCTTCCCCCACAAGGCCTTGGTGCTTGAGGGTCACACTCTATATTAAGACTTGAGGGAGGATACATCACACACACACCGACATCATTGTATTTAAAGGATTTTAGTCTCGAGTTATTACTTGACTTAGTGGCAGAAAGGATTTCATGGGTTAAGAGAAAATCGATGGGTTATTCTTGTGTGTAAATATCCAAGAAGAGTTTTATAATGTTTAAAATTTTATTCTTCAAAAAATAATATCAAAATTGGTGGGTTTTTCATTATGTACAAATATCAAGAACTTTTAGGATATTTTTCTCTAATGATTAAATTCACACACTGTTGATTTTCAAAAGCTCATTCTTAAATCATTTCTTAATTATTATTTTTTTTGTGGTTCAAATCTCACCACTTGTGTCATTTACATACATTCACCTGAGGTTATTGACTCTCGTGGCTGTGAATGACATAATGCTTAGTTCACATTGCAGGGGGATTAAGCAACAGGTAAGGCTTTATGTTCCCCGCCCTTGTCTTCACCTGTGCAAGCCTTCAACACCTGGACGCGTCTTAGCAGGTGATCCGACAGGTAGTTGTATCCTTCGTTTGATTCCATAAATTAACTTCCTGATTTTTTTTTTCACTCCTTCAGCACATGTGGAGGCATTATAAGACTTTACACGTATATAAATATCCCACAGACAGGTGAGGGAGACAGGTGAGGGAGACAGGTAAGCTAACAAGAAGGTTTGTGTTTCTATGAGGGACAACGTCGACATTCTGAGAAGTGATTTTCTTAGGTTGAATTCTTAGCTACGAGTTTTGAGATTGGTTGTGGCCGCCTGTTGTGGGCTAGGGTGGGGGTGGGGTGGGGGGTCGGGGTGGGGTGAGGTGAGGGGTGAGGGGGGTGGGCGCCGGTACCTCAGGTGAAGACTTTAGGAAGCTGGGAGACATCAACCCTCCCAGCTGTAGTGACGGAGTTGTGTAGCCGCCACTAACACTCTACCTCCTAAGATGGTTGGCAGCAAGACAGAGGACCAGCAGGGGTGTAAGGAGGATATAAGGCAACAAAAGGCTATACCCCTCCTGACGACGTGGTAATGCCCCCACCACCACCTGAAGACATCTATGTGAGGGCCTCTGCCTCCGTCGCGAAGGTTTGATGAGGTGTACAAGGGAGGGGTAAATAGGCGATGTAATGTTTTGTGTTGAGTTTGTATTGGCTTAATGATTTACTGGTGTGTGTGTGTGTGTGTGTGTGTGTGTGTGTGTGTACGTATTTATCACAATCACTGATGCTACGACACTACGATATAAATTCAAAATGTCGTATTTTTCGTAATGCCACTTGAGAAAATATTAAAGAACAATGAAAACAAAAATAAAAAATTAAATGAAAAAAAGGTTAAGAGAACTAATTTTTAGAATACAGATGGTTGAACACCTGTGGTCTTATGAACACCATCTGGCAGCCCTGTAAACTAATAACACCAGACATAGTTCATAAATTCATTAAGTTACATGAACTGTATCTGATTTATAGACGTCAGAATTAAAAAAAAAAGGAGAAACAAAAAAAAACTTGGCATTTATATTATAACTAATCTCTCTTTGATAGATAGGCTGACTAGATGACGGTAAAAAGGTTAAATTAGGAGAGGTTATTTTGATGAATTGCAAGCGTGATGGTCAAGCAGTAATGGAATCGCAAACCATCGTAAAAAAAATGAGATTCAATGTTTACGTCTGTGGAGGTGAATGAGTATTTATCATAGGTTATTTAGCACTATCATCACCACCAGCCATTACCACCACACACCAAACACCCCCATCACCACTCACAACCACACCACCACAACCACACCACTCACAACCACACCACCACAACCACACACCACCAATAATAATCTACATCACCAACATCAATAAACAAAATATCAACAACTTTACTCCTGGCATCAATTAAGAGACCAAGTCGTCATATTTTTTGCCTTAAATCACTGAACAACCCTGAGGCGCTGAAGTCATTATTAGCCTAAGTTAAAATAATCCGCCATCGCGCTCACACCCAGGCGTCCATGGGGGAGGATAATAAGGGAGTGGATTTAACTCCCCTCCTAGCAAAGAACAGAACGCTGGGAGTGGATTTAATTCCCTCTTAGCAAAGAACAGAACGCTGGGAGTGGATATAATTCCCTCCTAGCAAAGAACAGAACGCTGGGAGTGGATATAATTCCCTCCTAGCAAAGAACAGAACGCTGGGAGTGGATTTAATTCCCTCCTAGCAAAGAACAGAACGCTGGGAGTGGATTTAATTCCCTCCTAGCAAAGAACACCGCTGGGAGTGGTCTTAATTCCCGCCTTACTACTCAAGAGGAATTCCTAACACGTAATCCCCTTACCAAAACAAAAGCTTCAATATCCTTTAAAAAATTCCGAAACAATAAAACACAAGAAACAAAATCGACTAAAATCTTTCTGAACTTTGAACACTTTGAGTAATAGATGACGAATCACACTAATTCTAACCGTAATGGAGGGTAATAAAATGCTCTTCATAATAATTGTCAATATATAAAAAGAGAATTAGGTAACAATGCAACTAATTCCATTACTTCTGAGCGTGAACTAGTAAATAAATAGGTAGTCATTAATTCCGACTATAATGAATACACTAAATTGCTCATTAGATTAACCCTAAACATAATGATGGTCATAAAATTCTCCTTAAATTAATTCCGAACAGTGGGATAAGAATTAAATTTGTATCTAGTTATTACTTCTGTGGGCAAGACTGTTAAGAAATGTCACTATATAAATTCTGAACACAATGGAAGGTTATTTTGGGTATATTTTCTTAATCAATATTCGTCGTGTAGTAATTCTGAACATTTTAGTCTTGATATTTCTCGTAATTCTGAACATCTTATTATGGTTAAATTCTCTTAATTCTGAGCACGATTAATTATCTTCCATCATTACGTCCCGACACAAGGCTCAGGTGAGTTTTTGCGTAGGCTCATTTAATGGACGCAGTGTTACCCTAATTGGTCAGGTGTGTCCAGACCATTAATGACATCTTTTCAATGCATAAAGAGTTGAGGTGGATAATATTGCTCACAGAAGTTTCGCCGTCTAACAGAAATATGTCTCAGGAGGGTTATAATTGTCTCACAGGGATTATATATCTCACAAGGGATATAATTATGTCTCAAAAAGAATTATGTCTCACACGATATTATATACAAATTTTATGTCTCAGAATTATGAGTCACAGATGATATGAGATAAACAAAATGTCTCTCAGATGACTATGGACAATTTTTCTAGTGATTTTGACCAATAAATTTTACCAATAAGATCATAAGAAAAAAAATCCATTTAATCTCTAACCAAAAAAATACTTCAGAATAATAAACTTGGACTCCATACACCTAACGAGCCCAATATACCCAAGACATCAGACACTGGACTCGACCAACCTTCATTTCACCAACTATCAAGTCAGGTACCGATTTACCCTGGGATCGAACTAGCTACTACCCTTATGGACAGGAGGCAAGTTGTTCTTTCTACTCAACCACCGCATCCAGTTGTTAAGTAAGGAATGACACGTATTAGCGAGCGTGTAAACTATGTGTGATGTTACCTCAGTCTGCCCTAAGGAGTAAGAGGAGGCGCTTGTGAGATAATGTCGCCTATCTTATTATTTCTTGTGTCTTCTTCTTTCATTCTTCTTTCCTTTACTTCTTTTTGTTATTCTTGTTCATGTTCTTTTTATTGTTATTGTTGTTGTTGGCGTTGTTGTTCTTGTTCTTGTTTTTTTTTTACTTTTTCCTCTGTAAATTTTCGTCTTTTTTTGTTATTTTATTTTATTTCCCTTCCTTCTCTATTACTTCTTTCTCGTTTGTTCATTTTCTTTTCTTCCCTTTTTTATTCTATTTTCTTTCATTCTCTTTCTTTATTGGTTATACTTCACCTACTTTCATCATCATTCTGTAATTTTCCTTTCTCTTGTGTCTCTTCTATGTACATTTTCCTCTCCTGTCTGTCTGTCTGTCTGTCTGTCTGTCTCTACTTTCATACGGGTGCTTCACTTGACTTCAGGGTTTCCGGGACGACGACAAATGCTTCAGGAAATCTTGCCAATAGTCTTTACGCAGGTATGGACTTCAGCTGACTTCAGGTGGTGTCAAGTAGTATTCTCCTGTAGTAGGCGATGAGACGTGACCTCCTCAGGGATTTCAGCGGCGCTTCTCTTACACACAAAGGACTCCTGCGCCCTGACGCTCCTTTTAGTCGACTGTAGCATCAAGAATTCCTTCCAGTATACTCTCTTGGGTGTGATTCTGAATAACGTTTTACTTAGGTGAGAGGAGAGAGAGAATGCACTATTGTCATTCACACAGGTAGGAGGAAGAGGAGGTTGTGTTAAGGAATGGTCACCGACGTTCTCACAAGTAAGAGGTCCTTTATGCAATGCTAACATCGTTCTCTCAAGCTGGATGTCTTCAAGGATTACCAATAAGGCTTTAAGAAATAAGAAATTCTCAAGTCTTAACACCATCGTTCTTGTGAGTAAGTTTTCAAGTATATTGTTGTTTTGTCGAGTAAGACATCTTCTAATATTGCTAAAGTCGTTCTTATAAGTAGAAGGTCAGCTGTGATTACCACCACTATCGTTCTTCCAGACACTTGCTCTCTCTCTTTCTCCTTCATTCAATACCAGAGCCAAACCTGCTTGACGACCGCCGGGGATCTGCCAGGGTACATTTTTAATTGCTACCTCAGGTGGTGTTGTCTACTATCAGACATATCAGGTCACAGTAGGTAGATAACGGAGCGTCTCTGATGCTGGAAGGAACCTGGTGGCTTAGTGGAGGAACAAGAGGTGATGTCTGGAAAGTAACTCGATAAAGAACGTAGAAATTTGAAGAAAAAAAAGATGATGATATTAACACCAACTAATACAAAACACAGGTTAAATAATCACCTATGTTTATATATGCGGGTAAATTGTGGTAATATAGGAACAAGAGAACAAGAGTGGCTGGTAGAACGAGACACAACAACACCCGTAGTTATGAATCAGTCGGTGGTGGTAGTAGTGGTGGTGGTGGGTCACACAAGGTCAGGTCTGGCAGAGGTTGTGTTGGACATGACGAAGTGAGTAACCTCTTAGTACTGTGAGAGCCTGATGTGTCTAAGGGGGGGAGGGAGGGAGGGAGGCTTCAGGACCACTAGGGGTATATTCGTGTACTGTTATCACGTCTTATGCTTCACTGACAGACCCACAAGACAACCTCATTCATTTCCCCTCGTCATTCATTCGTGAACAAAAAATACTTATACCCATTCACTCATCTTACTGGTGGGGAAGACTTCATTCATCTGTGAGAGGTTGTCGTAACTTAACGTCTTTACTTGATATTGATTTTCTTAGATTAAATTGAATAAAATGGATCAAAAGCGAACTCAATTTTGTCAAGCAAGTGAACCCGAAGCAGCAGACTGATGCATTATTCTGTCTTTTACGGTTCGGATTCACGAGTCTGAAGCTCAGGGTTCGTGGTTCAGGAGAAGAGGCGACAGGACTCTTCTGGGTGACTGTACATGAATATAAATAAACAAACTTCACTCTTTACTCAATGACTAATTTCTGCTAACCTAACCTAACCTAACCTAACCTAACCTAACCTAACCTAACCTAACCTAACGTAACCTACCCTACCCAAACCTAACCTAACCTACCCAAACCTACCAGTAACCTAGAATTAGCAGTATAAACACATACCTTACCAGAATAAAAAAAAACTGACATGTTGTTGAAAGTAAAGTAATAACGAGTGTTTACTTAAATCCGGATTATAAAATGTTAACACCAAGGTTTACATAATCTTAAACCTTACACACTATTAACATGACAAAAATCACTTAATACGGGTGCAATCTTGATCAACACATTATGCAACATGACAATTGAATTTAATCTCTGTGCAACATTAAAAAAAAAGAATTCTCAAAAGGTTCATATTTATATATATCCTGACGTTGTATTTATAAGATGGAAAAGAAAAAACTAAAAATGTCATTGTTGGGTTCACTTAATCTCTGTACTGAACGTAAGTCAGTATCAACAGGCCCGCGTAGTTCACCTTCTTGTGTCGTTACTGTGTGGTGTCTTAGGCCATTGTTGCAATTAGGGATTTTAATTTGTCATGTAGTATTTATATTGTAGGAATATACGCAAATGGTGTAGTTATTCTTTGTGTTTTTATTAGACTCTTGACTTGGTTAGATTAGTAATGACGTGGTTATATAAGACTCCCTACGTGGTTACATTAGCGCCATGATAATACTCAACAGAGTTTACTTATGGGTAGCGTAATAAAGTAGCAAAATCGACTCAATTTACTTGGGTTCAGTTCATCCATCAAACCCGGTGTGTGTGTGTGTGTGTGTGTGTGTGTGTGTGTGTGTATGTGTGTATGTGTGTGTGTGTGTGTGTGTGTGTGTATGTGTGTGTGTGTGTGTGTGTGCGTGTCCGTGTATGCCCTTACAGTGCAGCACCCAACAGTAAGCAGGGGAGACTTGACCTTCCATTCATGCAACTGTTCCTGGTGTGGCTGTTCCTGGTGACAGCTATCATGTTGTTATTGTTCCTGTTGTGGCTATCATGTTGCTGTTCCCTTGCTGTTCCTGCTACCGTTAATCTCCTAGTTTCTTTCTGTTGCTGCTGCTTTATGTTCCTTTGTTCCTGCCAAGTCTATCATGTTGCTGTCCATCCTCTTCCTCTTTCTCTTCTTCCTCCTACTTAAACTCTCCCGTCACTAATGTTTAATCTATACTCTCTCCCGATGTGCTTGTCTCCTCCCCCATCATAAAATCGTGCTTAAAATATTCTTCTCCATATTCACCAACCTATCCTTAAAATCGTCCCTAAAATATTACAAATCCTGCTAACCTATAGCCAAAAGTCCTTAAATAATACAAATCACCAACCTATCGCCAAAAAAGCAAATGTAAAATATTACAAATCACCAACCTATCATAAAATCGTCCTTAAAATATTACAAATCACCAACCTATCATAAAATCGTCCTTGAAATATTACAAATCACCAAACTATCGCCAAAATCGTTCTTAAATATTACAAATCACCAACCTATCTCGCCAAAATCGTCCTTAAAATATTACAAATCACCAACCTATCGCCAAAAACGTCCTTAAAATATTACAAATCACCAACCTATCGCCAAAATCGTCCTTAAAATATTACAAATCACCAACCTATCGCCAAAAAGTCCTTAAAATATTACAAATCACCAACCTATCGCCAAAATCGTCCTTAAAATATTACAAATCACCAACCTATCGCCAAAAACGTCCTTAAAATATTACAAATCACCAACCTATCGCCAAAAACGTCCTTAAAATATTACAAATCACCAACCTATCGCCAAAATCGTCCTTAAAATATTACAAATCACCAACCTATCGCCAAAAACGTCCTTAAAATATTACAAATCACCAACCTATCGCCAAAATCGTCCTTAAAATATTACAAATCACCAACCTATCGCCAAAATCGTCCTTAAAATATTACAAATCACCAACCTATCGCCAAAATCGTCCTTAAAATATTACAAATCACCAACCTATCACCAAAATCGTATTTAAAATATTACTGATCGCTAAACTATCGTATCTATTTCCGTTCCTGTTGTAGCGACCGCACACAGTGTTCCCTCTTTCAATACGAGGTCACTTTTGACACCTGAGATTTGTAATTATGAACAAGGTATGAAATTGATATTGTTGAATTTTATTGTTGCTGTTGTTGTTGGTGTGTGTGTGTGTGTGTGTGTGTGTGTGTGTGTGTGTGTGTGTGTGTGTGTGTGTGTGTGTGTGTGTGTGTGTAGTTGATATTATACACTCTGTCTGTAGGTCTGTTTTTGTTTCTTTATCTGTCTGTCTGTCTGTCTGTCTCAAACACTCACAGTCATTCAATAAAAAAATATACAGTAAATAAAATCGTAAAAATTTCTCAATATTCCTGTGAAATTTAGAAAGATTTTAACAAGACAAATTAAAGGAAATTCCAGTTAGCGTCGCAGGTAATCGATAACCTGGGGTCAAATTACCATAATGAACCACAAACTGATCTTACACATGTGGAGAAAGACTAAAAGGTGTATCAGGAAAGGCATAATAATGATGTAGTTGGGAATATGTGCAGTGTCGTAGTTAGGCATCTGTGAAGTGTCGTTAGGTATCGGTGAAATGTAGTAGTTAGGCAGCTGTGATGTGTCGTGGTTTGGTAGCTGTGATGTGTCGTGGTTAGGTAGCTGTGATGTGTCGTGGTTAGGTAGCTGTGATGTGTCGTGGTTAGGTAGCTGTGATGTGTCGTGGTTAGGTAGCTGTGATGTGTCGTGGTTAGGTAGCTATGCAATGTCGAAGTCACACAGCTGTTTATTGTCCCGTAGCCTTACATGGTCTAGGTTAAATAGCCTTTTTATACCGTAGTTAGTCAGCCGTGTGTAGTAAATAAGCAACTGTCTGGGTGTTGGGTACGTAATCTACTAACTCACACACACACACACACACACACACACACACACACACACACACACACACACACACACACACCTACGACAAATTCAACGAGACACAACTAAAACCAGATTCTCAAAGGGTCTTAACTAACTCCTGCCCTGTAACTCAGAGGACACAGCTATACCCTAGTCTCGGGGCAATGTTGACGCCATTTTACCTGTTAAATTTGTCTCGTAAATTTATTGGTTAATTTTGATGAGTGTTAAGTGATTTTTTTTTTGACGTAGAGAGTTTTAAGAATCCAACTTCTTCTTTATTGGTGTACTGAATTTTAAAAGATTTATTTATTTTTTCCTCTTCTTGAACTTGTCTGCCCGGTGGATTAGCATGATAGTGAGGCAACACCAACAGTGTGCGTGTGTGTGTGTGTGTGTGTGTGTGTGTGTGTGTGTGTGTGTGTATTAATAGGGCCTATATACGCCCATACTCGTAAACGTATGTATACCTACAGGATGTATGTAAACCCATATAAATTTACCAGCATATATGTTTTATCGATATGTGTTTCTGTTAGTCAAACCACCCCTCACCTCACACACACACACACACACACACACACACACACACACACACACACACACACACACACACACACACACACACACACACACACACTCACACACAGACACACACACACACACAGACACACACACACACACACAGACACACACAGACAGACACACAGACACAGTACACACACACACACACACACACAACCACACCCACACACACACACATAACTCCACAATATCAAATATAAAACATTTCATCCCCCCTCCTACAAAAAATAACTAAATAACCTCACCTCCATCACTCGCCTTGACCACAGGAACACAAACACATACGCAATCATAGTTAACATTAAGTCTAAAATGCATTATATATTTAACTGGTATTAAGATGTACTATTATTATCTATGAGCTGTAATAAAAGTTCTAATTTGGAATTCTGTCTTGAAGTGATTTTTTTGTTAAATATTTACTGTCGGTCCTATGAATAGACTATGGTAGGGTGAATATATTCTCTCTCTCTCTCTCTCTCTCTCTCTCTCTCTCTCTCTCTCTCTCCTAACCCAAAAGCAGAAAACACACACACAGCAAAAAATTAAACTTCCCAGATATATAAATTCGTCGTGGATTATCGCCAGGACACACACATACACACACACACACACACACACACATCCAGAAAGAGACTTTATCTGGGGAATAAATTCACGGGGCAAATATTCGGTAGGAAGATTAAATTCCCCGTTAAGTTGTTAGCCAGTGAGGTCGGGGTTGCTCATAAAGGTTGACGCCCACATTACCTAATACGATCGTGGCTGACTGGCTGACTGGTTGGCTGACTGACTGGCTTGCTGACTGACTGGCTTGCTGGCTGACTGGCTGGCTGGCTCCTCCTCCCCTACCCCCTCTACCACCCGCTCTAAGTATTTTTAAAGGTTGGAGTTATAAGCTGTGTACGTGTGTGTGTGTGTGTGTACGTGTGTGTGTGTGTGTGTGGATTCCTGCAGCTTTGACTTCGTTTTTTTTTATTGTCGTTTTTTTCTTCTCCATTTTCTTTTGTGTTGATTTTTCTGTTCCATTTTCTTTGACTGGTGGATTTTTTTTTCTTCGTCTTCATGTGTCTTATTATCTCTCTCTCTCTCTCTCTTCTGTTTTTCTATCTTGTCTCTTTCTTGTTTACTCGAATGATAGACAAGAGAGAGAGAGAGAGAAGAGAGGATTTGGGTTAAAGATGAATTTACAAGTTGTTTACATTTCTCGATTTCTTTCTTCCTCGTTTTCTTTTACTTCTTCTTCTTCTTCTTCTTTTATTCTTCTGTGTTTTGTTTACCATCGTTTATTCTCCTGCGTTGCGTCTTATTGTTCTTCTCTCTCTCTCTCTCCTTCATTTGCTTCTTTCTTGATATTTGTTTTATTGTTCGAATGAAAAACAGAGAGAGAGAGAGAGAGAGAAAAAAAAGAATTAAAAAAACGAGAATAAATTATAAAAGAAAGAGAAAGGGAAGAGAAAAAACGAGAAAATAAAGAGGAAGAAAGAAAATTGAGGAAACATGGAAATACTAGTCATCATCATATTGTTCTTTTATTGCAATTTATCGATTTAAAAAAATAAACCTTCCAAAATAAAATTAAATACTTAAAAGCCGCAGTTTCTTTTATTCCTAATACAGTGACGTGTTCCTTCAACCTTTTCCTTCATCTACTGTTTAACCACAAGTTCTTACTCAACTCTCCACCACAGACCCACTAGACAAACCTCACTACTACCGATTTACACTGAATCTTATTTCATTTGAAGCGTCCTCGATTATGCGACTAAAATCCTGAGTCATGGTCGAATTGGTCTAAATTGTTTTGTTTTTTAGGGCATTTAATTTCGCTCTATCTAAAATCAGCTTGTCAGGTGAATGTTCTATGAGAGGTCTTGTGACGGTCTCTGGGTTGGGTTTTTATTATTTTTTAAGTTGTTTATTATATTAGGTCTTAAATCTTGGTCTTTTTTGAGGTGGGTCTTAGAACGGTCTCAGTGGTAGCATTGGAGTTTCTACGGATGGTTGAGGTTTTGGTCTTAGAATTCCCAGGATGGTCTCAGATGTGGTCTTGGAGTCATAATCATCACCTTGCATTACCCTGTGGCTTTTCTATTCTTAGGATGGTCTCTATTGGTGGTCTTTTTTATTCCCAGGAGGGTGTCAACCTTACACCTAAAGACAATTTTCAGCCATGGTCTTGTTTTGTTTTTTTCCCAGGAGAGCCTCAGCCTTGCCTTCAGTATCTCAGGACAATTCTTCATGATCTTTCTATTCCCAGGATGGTCTCCGATTCACGGTATAAACCAAGAGTATTTTAGCTATAATATAAATGATGTAAAGAGCATAGATGATGTAATTATGGGCGTCAGATCAGTGTTAACAACCCTAAAGACATCAGAAGAAAAATGTTTTAAAGAGCATCAGTAAACGTTTAAATAACTCTCGAGTATCAACAAATGGTTTTCTCTCAGTCCTAAGACGAAATTAGAGCGTCCATTTATCTATCCATTTATCTTTATTTTTTTTTTTTTAGTAAGATAGACTTATATAAAAACTGGTCTTTGATCCTTGAGCGTAAACACAGCGCCCCTTAATCTACTTGTCGGTCACTCAACAGCAGACAACACCTTGCATGTATCTTGTAACCACAGCGCCGCCCTCTCTCTCTGTCTCTGTCTCTGCCCCTTAATCTACTTGTCGGTCACTCAACAGCAGACAACACCTTGCATGTATCTTGTAACCACAGCGCCGCCCTCTCTCTCTCTCTGTCTCTGTCTCTCTCTCTATCTGTTTCTTGTCTTCTCTCTGTCTCTCTTCCTACCTATCTGTCGTGTCTCTCACTTTTCTCTCTTTCTGTCTGTTTTTTTCTTCTAAATTCTGTCTTTCTCTCTGTATTTTTCTCTGTCTTTATGTCTTTCTATGTCTGTCTCATTTCTCTCTGTCTGTTTCTCTCTGCCCTTCCTTCCCACACCTCACTATTTCCGTCTGTCGTTCTGTCTGTCTCACATCTCTCTCTCTCTCTCTCTCTCTCTCTCTCTCTCTCTCTCCCCACAGCACCTGCCCATCCAGAAAACCTGACAGACTCGTTCCTCTGGCTGCGGGTCACTGGTCAGTTGTGTCTATTTGTGGAGATGTTGCAATTAAGGACGCTCAGTGCTAGAGGCCGGGGTATCGTCCTCACTCGTTACCTCAACATGCAAGCCAGACTTCGCGGCTGCTGGGGACTGGAAAAGATTTATCAAATACCCCAAAGAATTTTTAATTTGTTATTTTAGAAGGAAGTATAGTTCCCACCGCCCCCCCCCCCCTTCAGTGGTGCGTTTACAGGTGCTATTAAAATAAATATCTTAATGTAATGATTTGTGGAATGTTTATATGGTGAGCCCCTGTAAACGCACTAGTGAAAGGGACTATATAGGTAGAAAGATGTAGTAATAATGAATATTGGTAAGTTTTCTGAGTGTATTGTTATAGGTACGTGTTCTGAGTGTATTGTTATAGGTACGTGTTCTGAGTGTATTGTTATAGGTAGTGTTCTGAGTGTATTGTTATGAGTAAGTGTGTTTGTTATAGGTTGTTAGTATTGTTATAGGTACGTGTTCTGAGTGTATTGTTATAGGTACGTGTTCTGAGTGTATTATTATAGGTAATAGTAGTATTGTTATAGGTTCAGTGTTGTTCTGAGTGTTCTATACGTGATAGGTACGTGTTCTGAGTGTATTGTTAGTGTTCTGTGTATTGTTATAAGTACGTGTTCTGGAGTATTGTTATAGGTAAGTGTTCTGAATGTATTGTATTGTTATAGTGTATTGTTATAGGTGTGTTCTGAGTGTTATTTGTTCTATAGTACGTGTTCTGAGTGTATTGTTATAGGTAAGTGTTCTGAGTGTATTGTTATAGGTACGTGTTCTGAGTGTATTGTTGTAGGTACGTGTTCTGAGTGTATTGTTATAGGTACGTGTTCTGAGTGTATTGTTATAGGTACGTGTTCTGAGTGTATTGTTATAGGTACGTGTTCTGAGTGTATTGTTATAGGTAAGTGTTCTGAGTGTATTGTTATAGGTACGTGTTCTGAGTGTATAATTATAGGTACGTGTTCTGAGTGTATTGTTATAGGTACGTGTTCTGAGTGTATTGTTATAGGTACGTGTTCTGAGTGTATTGTTATAGGTACGTGTTCTGAGTGTATAATTATAGGCAAGTGTTCTGAGTGTTATATAGTAGAGGATGTTCTTTTACATATAAGATATAATAGAAAGATAACATAAAAAAGACAAAATTCCTTATATATACGAATAAAAAAAAATAAAACGGATAACAGAAAGGTTGGGGGCGGTTGCGGTTCGTGATGTACGGTTGAGTGGTCACACCAGCGGTAAGAAAAATAAAATAAGCTCAAATGGGATGAAAAACTTGAGTAATATACGCCTTTCATGACCCAATTGTCTTACTGTTATTCCCGGAGGTTTGGTTAGGTTAGGTTTGGTTAGGTTAGGTTTGGTTAGGTTAGGTTAGGTTAGGTTTGGTTAGGTTAGGTTTGGTGAAGTTACGTATATGAAACTAAAAACGAATAAATCTTAATGGTGGTATTTGGTAATGAATTCAGCCTTGGAAAGAAAACAAATGAAAACTATAAGTACTTCAAGGAATCCATACAAAGGCTTATATACAGAAGAAGGAAAACAAACAAATGAAAGTGTCAAGAGAAAAACAAACTCACATCAGGAGACTAGATTCCCTTTGTTTCCATATTAATAACTTTTACGTAAATTAAAAAATAAAATAAAATAAGATTATGACGAGAATAAATAAAAAAAAATTAAAGTCTTAAAAATTCATGATGTTCTTCTGTTTTTCTAGTTAATAAGAAACAAAAAAAAACAAAGATAAAACAAAAGACGATCGAGTATAAAAAAAAGAGAACAGAAAAATGACAAAACTCTATCCATAATTGTTTACAAAAATACATTTAATGCTAAAACTGTTCTTAAGTCACAATAATAACCACTTGTTACACTGCCATGTACAAAGTGTTACAATGGGAGATTTCAGAACAGAGTAACCTTCCATCAGTTGTCTATCACGGAGAGAGAACTTGATGAAATTATTTCCCAAACTACCTCCTGCAACACTTGATTTCAATGACGAAGAGGAAAATTATTATCCACTATTTATAGGTTAGGTTAGGTTAGGTTAGGTTTAGGTTAGGTTTAGGTTAGGTTAGGTTAGGTTTAGGTTAGGTTAGGTTAGGTTAGGTTTAGGTTAGGTTTAGGTTAGGTTTAGGTTAGGTTTAGGTTAGGTTTAGGTTAGGTTAGGTTTAGGTTAGGTTAGGTTTAGGTTTAGGTTAGCCATGATTTATTTACATTTTGAAGACCTTATAGGGAAAAAATAAACTTCAGGCAGGAAATCAGGAATTCCTTGAGGTGTTAATTTTCCTCCTGTGTGTGTGTGTGTGTGTGTGTCTGTGTGTGTGTGTGTGTGTGTGTGTCTGTGTGTGTGTGTGTGTGTGTGTGTGTGTGTGTGTGTGTGTGTGTGTGTCTGTGTGTGTGTGTGTGTGTGTGTGTGTGTGTGTGTGTGTATGTGTGTGTGTGTGTGGAGTGAATTTATAGTTTATGGCATCACCTTACACACTCTTCCTCCTGTTGACGCTGATTATGATATGTTGATGAGAGATTATTATCGAAAATACATAAACTTATTCTCAGGAAAAGATTTAAAACGATTCATAGTCCTCAAATATTATATAAAACAGTGTAGTATATGTTTGTTACAATGTACAACCTTATATTTCTCTTATACACCCATGGGGGGATAAGGGGAAATATATATATAGAGAAAATAAAGAATATATTAACTGATGATAAAGTAAACATAAAAGCAAATAAACAAATGTTGATAAAAATCGGTGTAAAAATAGACTAAAAATAAAAGTAAAAAAAAATAAATAAATATAAGAAAAAAAATAAATTGATGAAGCAAGTCATAAAGAATGTAAAGTGTAGGAGTAAACTTGATAACTGAGGAAAATTAAGTTAGGATAAAGAGTAATAAAACGTGTAGAAGAATATAAAAATTATGATCATTTGACTTATAAAGTGTGTAATCTTGAGAGACCAAATAATGCGGCCTTTTGCTGAACATTACGTCGAGGTCAATTATTGTGATTATGTGCAGTGTGTGTGTGTGTGTGTGTGTGTGTGTGTGTGTGTGTGTGTGTCACCTTACCTGTTTTACCACCTGTGTTGGATTACTAGCGAGCTAATGTATATATATGTGTGTGTGTGTGTGTGTGTGTGTGTGTGTGTGTGTGTGTGTGTGTGTGTGTGACATAACAAATACAGGTTACATAACAAACACAGGTGACATAACCCCGCCCTACCGAACCCCGCTGCCGAGGCCATTCTGTTCATTAAGTTCACCTTCTAATCAATCCTCATAACCAGTTCAGGGTATAATTGGACTTTGGAATGTCGTAATATGTAATTTTTATTCTTATTTTTGCTTCTCATTTTCATATTAAAGCAAATGAGGAGCTCTATTCCGGTCTGTCTGTCTATCTGCCTGTCTGTCTGTTTTCTGTCTGTTTATCTGCCTTTATCTCTATCTATGTGTGTCTGTCTGTCCGCCTATCTTTCTGTCTTTATGTGCCTATATCTGTCTCCATCTATATCTATGTATACCTGTCTCTTCTGCTCCTGTCTGTCTCTGCTGTTCTTACTGCTCTCACTGTCATACTCTACACACACATACACACACACACCAATACACACACACACACACACACACACACACACACACACACACACACACACGTTCATTAAAACTCACCACAATTTATAACAAGTCACTGAGTTACACAAGAGTACAACTGAATATTTTTTCTTCAGCAAATTGGTTAAATCAGTAATTGGTACCCGTGATAAATGAGGCTCTTTATTCATTTATTAACTTAATATAATGAATAACTTAAGACATTTCATATGGTTCTAAAAAGTAGATTATCAGAAATTATCTAAAATTATTGTAGAGTGAACTTAAGAATTATTGGATGATAATTAAGGTTGATTGGTGTTGAGAAATTATAATTATGTTGACGTGAGAATTTTTAGGTAGAGATGATGACAACAACAATAACAAAAATAACAACAACAATAACAACAACAAAAATAACAATAACAATAACAATAAAAATAACAACAACAATAACAACAACAAAAATAACAATAACAATAACAATAAAAACAATAAAAATAACAACAACAACAACAATAACAATAATAAAAATAATAATAATAACAAAAAACATTAATAATAATAATAGCCTTTGTAGTACTTCACGTGTTCATTGTTCAGTCGTGCAGGCGGTCACAGTTCTTAAGCTAAGCCGCTCAGTCTTTGTTCAACCGTTCATAATCTTCCTTTCTCCTCCCCTTCTCCTTCGTCCTCCTTCTTCACCTCCTCTTCTCTCTTTCTCTCATTTCCTTCTCTAGTTTCCTCCCCCCTCCTCCACTCTTCTCCTTCCCCCCTCCTCTTCCTTCACCTCCTCTTCTCTCCCTGTCCCATCTTCTCCCCTTGTTCCTTCCCCTCCTTCTCTTCTTCCTCCTCCTCCTCCTCCTCTTCCTTCTCCTCTTCTTCCTCTTCCCACCTCCTCCTCTCCCACCTCCCTCCTCTCCTCCTTTTCCCCCCTCCTTCCCTGTGCTTGCTTGCTCATCCATGCTAGTCCCGGGTCCTTCAGTCAAGTTCACAGCTCTCGTCTTGCTTGCTTGGTTAGGTTAGGTTTTCTTGTTTTGCTTGCTTGTTTATTTGCCTATTGTACTTAGTTTTGATTAGTTGATTTACTGATTTTATGATGCTTGTTTGCTTGCTTGCTTAATCGAATGGTTGATTGATAGTTTTGCTTGGTTTCTTGTTTTGCTTGTTTGCTTGTCTCGCTTGTTTGCTTGTCTTGCTTGTTTACTTGTCTCGCTTGTTTATTTGTCTTGTTTGTTTGTTCATGTCCAAATTCTAGTTTCTTTCTTACATCAATTCAACTGTTCACTCATCTGATGGTCATGTTCAGATTCCAATCACTTCTTGTGTTCTGCTGTTGAATGTTGTTCCGAGGCTAAATATGAACCCCCGCTGTTCTTGCACCTCTTCTCTCCTCCCCTGTTTATTATCTTCTCTATGTATCCGCTTCTCTCATCACTTATCCACACTTCTTTCTGTTTGGTCGGATTGCCTTTCTGTTAACCGTTGTTTGTATACCTGCACTGTCTAGATACATAGTGAACACGAAGGTGGGACACTGACTTGACAGACAGACAGACAGACAGACAGACAGACAGAGATTGACAGATAGAGACAGACAGACAGACAAACGGACGTTCACAATCCCTCTCGTGCTTTTCAATGTTCATAATCCTAGTCCATAAACATTCACGGCTTTCTCAGTGCGTGTGTGTGTGTGCGTGCGTGTGCGTGTGTGTTCGATTATGTTCATACCTCTGTTGATGATTCCTTTCTTCCGTGCTTGTTCATTACTGTTCATCTGTTCAACAAATTAACAAAATCCTAGTTCATAAAATTCAATTGTGACATCGAATCTGTTTATCCTCCCACAGTTCGCCGGTTTGATTATGTTCAAAAGTTCACATATTCTTTTTGTTACATTTTTTTTGTTCCATTAGTTAACTAGTTTGGAATTCCTTGGTGTGTTACGCAACCTGTTAATAGTTCTTATGTGCTCATTCAACCGGTGAACAGGTCTCTAATTGAGTGTATGTTCTTGTTCACTTGTTCAATGTGATAGGGATGACCTCTTGTCGATTGTGTTCATAGTTCATCGTCCCCTTAAGCTTCAATTTGTCCCATGTTCAAGAGATCGTCGTATCTGATTACACGGTCGAGTATATCAAACAGTATTCACCTCTCGGCTCACACATACCGGGCCCTCTGCTTCACCTGTGTACTTCACCTGCTTGTTCACCTGTATTCTTCATCTTCACACACACACACACACATACACCTGTTCTTGACCTCGCTGAGACACCCAGACACTCATTAAATCAAAGACGAGATGAAAACCAGCTGATGCAAATAAAACAACAAAACAACAACAACAACAACACCTTCAGCAACCACCTCTTAAGTTCTCCTCTGGCAAACTCGACTTAAACCAGACTGAACTGAAGTACCGAACTTCCCTGTTTTTATTATTTTTCGCTATTTACGGGTCTAGTTACGAGGGGGGGTGTTAGTTGGTAATATCGAGGTGTTAGTTGTTCATATCGAGGTTAAGACGGGATGTTAGTTAGTAATACCGAGGTTAAGACGGGATGTTAGTTGGTAATATCGAGGTTAGGTGAGTCAGTTAGGTGTCTGGGCAAGTCTTCAATTGCTTCTTAGGTGAGTCGGTCAGATACTGTCTCGTGTCTCCAGGTGATGATGAGTCACTTAATTGTTTTTTTGTCCCCAGATGGTGAGTCAGACAGGTGTGCTTTTATCATCTTAGGTGAGTCAGTGAGTCAGCGGCATTCTCAGATCTGCAGGTGGTGAACGGTGTGACGTGTGTCTCTCGCTGGTAAACCCGAGAGACCATTAAGAGATTCGGTCACCCTATTATTAAGAAACTTAGTGATTGCTTCTATTGTCTGGTGGTCACTATTACATGAGAGAGAGAGAGAGAGAGAGAGAGAGAGAGAGAGAGAGAGAGAGAGAGAGAGAGAGAGAGAGAGAGAGAGAGAGAGTAAAAAAAAAAAATCACAGTGTGCCAAAATCTACATCCTACTGAGATATATCACCGTCATAAACTATAATTTTTACACACCCTGTATTTAAATACATGGAATAATAATAATAGTAATAAAAAAAATAATACTTATCAATTTACACCCCCCCCCAAAAAAAAAATTTAAAATACAGGAAAAAAATACGTGAGTCTCATTATTAAATATATCCTGAGGAAAATACAGCAATAATATACTAAATGAGGGATATTAATCTCTGTATTAATCTCTGTATAATCCCGGTATACCCTGCCAAGAGGATTAATCGCTCCAGTAATTAATCCCTACCCTGGGTAACCTGCAGCTCATCATGAATACATA
The DNA here is from genome assembly GCF_018991925.1 of Homarus americanus. Classification (NCBI taxonomy): domain Eukaryota; kingdom Metazoa; phylum Arthropoda; class Malacostraca; order Decapoda; family Nephropidae; genus Homarus; species Homarus americanus. The sequence goes on along the minus strand of NW_024746690.1, from coordinate 1,492,885 downwards.
ACTCCACGTATCTACTTAATCCAGGAGCATCTGTCAGGTCACCCAGGTGTTCTCAGGTGAGCAGAGCAGGTGAGGTGAGGTGAACAAGCCTCTCTTTCCTGTGCTGGACTACATATAAGGTAAAGTCATTTGATTTTCTTCAAGATCTCACACACACACACACACACAAACACACACACACACACACACACACACACACACACACACACACACACACACACACAAGCCTCGTGAGATAATTACACTTAATTAACAGGTATAAAACGCCATAAAAAACACTACAAAAAGTACATACCAGAGTACTATTAACTCCCATAATCTCCTCCTGATAATCTTTAAATAATCCATGAAATAATCTCTAAGCAACACTCAAGAGAGATACAACACAAATTCAACAGTACTTCAAGAAACACAAACCTTGGAAACGTAATTCCGATAAAGGCTATTAACAACCGAACAATGCAATGATGGTCTAACACGAAAAGCTGAAAAGAAATCAAAATCGAAGGGAAAATTCATCAAAGAGTTAATTTAACTACCAACAAAATATCCATCCATCCCTTCATCCATCCCTTCATCCATCCATCCCTTCATCCATCCATCCCTTCATCCATCCATCCATCCATCCATCCATGACTCCTATCCCCGCCTAACCCAGCTCACTGAAAAATGCGTAAAAGCGATGATCTAAATGGGGGCAAATCTTGTACTCCTATGACCTGTCTGGGTGATAAATGCAGTTAATAATAAAGCAGAGAACGTCATCTAATCCTGATGTTGGGATGGCCATCATGGTTAAGGCTTGAGGGGTAAGGATGTGTCGTGTAGGATTGAGGTGTGGACGTAGGTAGAGACTTTGAGGTGTGTAAGGATGTGTCGACGGAATCTCTCTCTCTCTCTCTCTCTCATCTTCCCTATAGCTTACATATAACAGTCTCGTGTAACTTAGTCAACAATGCATAACTCTAAGCCATTGAAGATTAAATAAACAGACGACAATAGCATAATAGGATATAATAAATCAGGAATATCAAGAATGAAAAGAAGCAAAGACGTCAAAGGAAATTAAGAAGATGAAGAAAGAGAGAGATAAAGATTGATGGATGTGTGTGTGTGTGTGTGCGTGTGCGTGTGTGTGTGTGTGTGTGTGTGTGTGGCAGAGAGAGAGAGAAAGAGAGGTACAGAGGAGGGATCTAAGTGTTATAATGACTCTCAAGGTATCACTGATCAAGACATCTAGACACCAGGCATGAGTTTACAGAGCGTGAGACACAATAGAAAGCGATAATTAACAGATAAGTGCAACGAAGGAAGTGGATAATAACAGAATGATTGGATGTTTTCAGAGCTGTAAACAAAATGAAAATCTCTTGGATCATAAAGGAATTTTTTCTTGGATATTAAGAGTTGGTAGAATAGGTTAGGAGGTAGCACAAGGCCCTCAGACCCTCTCTTAGTAGTAAAAACGATAAATACACCTAAACAAAAATAACATGAATCTAAGATGGAAGATATAAAAAGATGAATAAATTACTCGTACGATATAAGAAACAGTAAAATATGAATAGGTTAGGGAGCAGCACAAAGCCCTTAGGGATGCCCCCTCGGTAGTAAGAACGGCAGCCTCATCCACTCTCTTCCTCGTCACCCGCCAAGAGATTATCCAACACCAAATTTAGCACCACAACATCACCTGGGTAAGTCTCGACGCACAGGTGTAACGATCAGATAATATCTTTTTTTTTTCTTCTTTTTTTTGTGTAACTAAATCTCTCGCCAATAATGCCTCCAGAATATGCCCTTTATAGAAGATCAAACCAACGTCTTCACAAGGCAGGTGTAGTAACCGAAGGCAACTTGATTCAACCAATTGTATGTGATGTTTTACTGTCAGTATCTCCTTTAGCCATCGAGTGTACATACCGAGCGTCTCTTTCTCAACAACCGTACCTCTCACCCTTGTGCTTCGCTCCCGTCTGAGAGATTACGAGACATTTTACAACAATACCCCTCCATCCCTCCCCCAAAACAAAAACATATTCTCAAGTGTCTAAAGTTTATTGCCATATATCTCAAAGGTAAAGCAGTGATATAACAAAGAGTAATGATAATTTAGTTGTGTATTACGAGGAAGGTGAACAGAATACCCACTGGGAGTTTCAGTCACGCGTCATTGACTGGCCGCCTCCACTAACCTGGTCCACAATAGAGTAATCAAAATCCGTGTCAGGACTTGGATGTAACCGAGGCCAGACAAGTGAGGGTTGTATACAGGTCTTTCTAGCTCTCTGTTGCTGTTGTGGGTGGTGGTGGTGGTGGTGGTGGTGGTGTTTTAAGTGTTTTTGTTGGTGGTGACGGTGGTGGTGGTGATGGTGGTGGTGGTGATGGTGGTGGTGGTGGTGGTGGTGGTGGTGGTGGTGGCGGTGGTAGGGTGGTGGTGGTGGTGGTGGTGGTGGTGGTGGTGGTGGTGGCGGCGGTGGTGGTGGTGGTGGTGGTGGCGGTGGTGGTGGTGGTGGTGGTGGTGGTGGTGGTGGTGGCGGTGGTGGTGGTGGTGGTGGTGGTGGTGGTGGTAATATTTGCTGTTTACTTCATGCTGCTGCTGATGTTGCTGTTACTCCAATGTTTGTTGTTATAAATCTCGATTGTTATTACATCTTTTGTATTCTTCTTCTTTCTGCTGACGCTTCTGCTGACGTTAGTTGTCCCTTCTGCTGACACTTCCTTTCTTTATCCTCCTCCTCCTCCTCTTCTTCTCCCTCTTCTTTCTTCTCCTCTTCCTCCTCCTCCTCCTGTGGGTACCTCATAATGCTAGTTTGCCTCCTCTTGCCTCTCTACCCCCACCACCTCCTACCCCTCTACCCTCCTCCTTACTCCTGCAGCAGCCTACACAAGAACCTCTCACGGCAGGAAGACCCTCACAACAACCACTAAAAATTCAGACTCAAGAACCTTTAAATTGATGTCAACTACACAAACAAGACTCATAAAGTAGACATAAATAATAATAATAATAATAATAATAATAATAATAATAATATATATATACGTAACTTGACCTTATAATTTAAACAATCATTCCAGGACATCTTGACATCACCACCACCTTTCCTCCGTCTTGAACCCTGAACAGTATTTGTCACATGTGTATAATCTTAAGAAAATCGTGAATGAAGGAAATATGAATGAATAAAATGTATTATTGTCGCCACAGGTAAAAACTAGCCTTGTGTGTGTGTGTGTGTGTGTGTGTGTGTGTGTGTATGCTTGCAGGGGTGATACTGGTTCAACTAATGTCCTTTAGGATTATGACAAATATACTGTTGTATGATTTTTACTTTATTGCCATCGATAATAATACTGTTCTTGTGCTTGTGGCAGTGGTCTTGTGCTTGTGAGAACTATACACAATTTTTGGGCTTGTGACAAAGAAAATTTCCGTTTTCCAGCCCCCTGTACTTGCGACAAACACACTATTCTATTAATGTACTTGCGGTAAACACACTGGTCTATAACTGTACTTGCGACAACGACACTGATCCCAGATTGAGCCGCAGTGGCCTCCTCGCGACAATGAGAGGCGACTTACACAAGCCGTTCCTCAACTAGTGGACGAACCGGATTCCTGTCGTGGATTACTGCTGGCTGAGTTGTAGCCTTGGAGGATTTATGAGTGCAGACGGGAGGTGGAGGTTGAGATTTACGAAAAATATAAACTGGTTTACATTTAGAATTTAATCACTAAGAGGGGTGGGGATTTTTTAAAGTGAGTAGTGGATGTTTGAATTGTTCCATTGTGAGTGGCTGTACTTTTTTAATGGATCGTTTGGAAGGAATTTACTGTATGTGGATTTTTGTGTTTAATTGTGGACATAAAACTGTACTTTATTCCTACACCTGTACTTTATTCCTACACCTGTACTTTATTCCTACACCTGTACTTTATTCCTACACCTTCCTACTACCTGTACTTTATTCCTACACCTGTACTTTATTCCTACACCTGTACTTTATTCCTACACCTGTACTTTATTCCTACACCTGTACTTTATTCCTACACCTGTACTTTATTCCTACACCTGTACTTTATTCCTACACCTGTACTTTATACCCACACCTGTTTCTATTACCTGTATACACAAACATCTGTAAACGAAGGAGTAGCAAATGTGGACAAAGTTTAGATTAAATTAGATACTGTCTCATCATATTTGCTATTATGTGAGAAATTGATATATTTACCGGGGATAATTATGCATTTTCGTGATGTCTTATTGAGATGATTTACCTGTAAGTGATTTCTGAGTGCCAGGTGTTTTTCTTTCATCCTTTAGCGGGATGAATAATGAGTGCATTGACTGTCCTGTAGGTGAACTTCTTTCTTCTTTCTTTCTTTCATTTTTTCTTTTACGTACAAAATTGATCAAAGTAAAGAAGTGTGTAATGATGGGTAGGAACCAGGTCGAACATGATGTAGAGTCGTTAATAATATGTCACAATCAAGGATGGTTAACTCTGTCTTGCCCCCGAGGTTCCTAATCACTTGCATGTTCACTCTACTTCACCTTATTGGTGTCTCTCGCTGATGTTACGTTATTGTGTTTTAAGACCCAAGATTATTGTGACAAGAACTGAAGTTATAATAATTATTTATAATGAGAGAAATTATTAAGGCTTTATCAGAGGATGAATCATGTACATGTAGTTTCTTAAGGCGGGTTAAGTTTTATTATCTTGTGTTAGGTTATTAACACACAGAGTAAGATGTGGACAGACTTACAGGCATGAAAGTAAAATCTAATGTAATATAATTTAAACGTAACGTAACGTGACAACGTAACGTAACGTAATCTAACCTAACCTAACCAAACCCTCTCACCAAGTAGCAATAGGATATCTAATCAACAGTTGAAATAAGCTGGGGGAGCTAATCTTCAGGTGATCCTAACACACACACACACACACACACACACACACACACACACCCACACACACACACACACACACACACCTGGCTGCTATAATTGATGAAGCACCTTAAGTACCTTCTTATTAATCCTCTTTCAGGTGAATCTTACAAGTCACTTACATATTTAATTATTTCCCTCCAGGTATTGCAAGCCTTATGTGTGATCTGCAGCTCAATTTGCATATGATTAGCCTGGGGGTATGGGGGGAGAAGGTGGGGTGTGGGATGTGGGTGTGGGTGGGTGTGGGATGGGTGGGGGTGTGGGGATGTGGGTGGAGGGTGTGGGGATGGGGTGTGGGGGTGTGGGGTGTGGGGTGGGGGTGGGGTGTGTGGGGGTGTGGGGTGGGTGGGTGTGGGGTGGGGTGGGGGTGTGGGTGGGGGGTGGGGTGGGTGGGTGTGGGGGTGGGGGTGTGGGTGGGGTGTGGGGGGGGGTGTGGGGTGTGGGGATGTGTGTGGGGGTGGGGATGGGTGGGGTGGGGTGGGTGGGGTGTGGGGGGTGTGGGTGGGGGTGTGGAGGTGTAGGGGTGGGGTGTAGAGGGGGGTTATGTGTAGGGGTGTAGGGGGTGTTATGTGTCTGTCTGTCTGTCTGTCTGAATCCACAAATTACTCCCCCATTTAAGACCATTTAAGACCATTTAAGACCATCTTCACCTCTTCATCAACAAGACCACATAAGGACCTCACTAACTCGACTCCTGAAGAAGGCACAGAAGGACAGAAACCAATCCGGGACACACCTCAAGCAACGCATCTCCTGCCTCCCACACATCCCCCTTAGAAATGCACAGATAAAGGTGAGGAGGAACTACCTGACGCTGGTGGAGTTTCTAGGCTATGGAACCTCCTGACGATACAATTAGTTAATGTGTCGAGTGTCTGATGATTAGCCAAGCCAAGCCAAGCCAACCCTAACCTAACCATCAACCCCAAATCCTGATCTAACTATTTAGCATATTTTTAAAAGACATCTTGTGAACCTCTAATGAAATAATCTTAATTTATGAAGCAACTTTTCAATATATATATATATATTTTTTGTAATGTTTGATTGGATGTCACAAAGTTCAAGTGGTCAGTTTAAGATGGATTGGAATTTTAATTGGAAACTCGTTTTTCCTTCAGGTGTATGTGGAAAACATTCTCGGTAGGTGACAGTGTGATTCTGACCGTCTTGGACTTTCTGGAGTACGATGCCAACAAACTGAGTACAATATATTAGTCCATCATAATTTTTTACTTTATTTGAATACAGTGACGTCAACCGCGAGTAAACTTAATAGTAATAATAATAATAATAATAATAATAATGATAATAATAATAATAATAATAATAATAATAATAATAACACACCTGTAGTCTTAAAGTCTTAATTGGTATATTTTAATCCACCATTATATTACTTTGATTCTCATGATGAATAATATTATACTTTTACACTTTTAAATAGTTGCTTTTGTTAGGTTAGGTTAGGTTTAGGTTAGGTTAGGTTAGGTTAGAATTTATCAGCTTAAGCAGAGTAATATTTGGATACGTTTGTGATATAAAGTAAGGTATATGATGATTACTTTACCTGTACCTGAATACCTGTATTCAGGTATTTACTTGTATTTACCTTTTTACACCTGAATTTGCTGGAGGTTTAATGTATACCTGATTGTATTTCCACCTGTATCGTACATTAGAGACTGAACCCTCACCTGTACCGTATATTAGTCACTGTACCCTCACCTGTACCGTATATTAGACACTGTACCCTCACCTGTACCGTATATTAGACACTGTACCCTCACCTGTACCGTATATTAGACACTGTACCCTCACCTGTACCGTATATTAGACACTGTACCCTCACCTGTACCGTATATTAGACACTGTACCCTCACCTGTACCGTATATTAGACACTGTACCCTCACCTGTACCGTATATTAGACACTGTACCTTCACCTGTACCGTATATTAGACACTGTACCCTCACCTGTACCGTATATTAGACACTGTACCCTCACCTGTACCGTATATTAGTCACTGTACCCTCACTTGTACCGTATATTAGACACTCTACCCTCACCTGTACCGTATGTCTGTCTTTGTAGCTATACCTCTATAACCAGAATTATAGATCCAATTGAATGACTATATTGACCTCAAGGTGGTAACTGGAAAGGTCGAGTCACTGAACAAGAAAGTAGACATATTAACACCCTCACGCCCACACACCCTCACGCCCACACGCCCTCACGTCCTCACACCTTTACGCCCTTAAACCCTTACGCCCTTACGCACCTCATAGCCACACAAGAGCTCAGACCCTACCCCCCCCCACCCACACACCTCCCCCACCCACACACCTCCCCCCTGACTCCACTACGTCATAAATACATCCGTAGTTAATAGGTAGGTATCCTCCCTCCCTCCACTACCCTCCGCTCCCTCCCTCCCTCCCCCTCCCTCCACTACCCTCCCCCTCCCTCCCTCCCTCCACTACCTCCGCCTCCCTCCCTCCCTCCACTATCCTCCACACCCTCCATTTTACACCCACCCACCCACCCACTCCACCCACACGCCCACTGCCTGGCAGGTCGGGGTTCGTTTAGGCGTCCCTTGTAATTTGTATTCTGCCGGAGCCACAAATCAGTATGGAAATCAGGGCTTCAGAAATAAGAGTGCAAATTAGGCATGAGATACGTAGTTAGCATTACTACACTCACACATATATACAGTATTTTACTTATTTATCTATAATATCCATCCGTATTTAATTATCTCATATCAACGACTTAAATAATAATAATAATAAAATTCCCGCGTTTTTTGTATATTTTTTTATGTTTTTCGTTGATGCGTTTTTGTTTTGTTTATATTTATCGTCTTGGACACGCCCATCTTTTCCTGAAGCTCCGCCCCTTACAGTCAGGTGGTCTGGGTATTCTTTCAGATCAATTTGCATAAAGACAATTTTAAATTATCTTTGTGGTTAGGTTGAAGGCTTCAATTATATTTGCTACTGTGTGGCTACTATAATGGCGTGGAGAGAGAGAGAGAGAGAGAGAGAGGGTCCGGAGGGGGTGGAGAGAGAGAGATGGGAAGGGTAGGAAGGGGAGAGAGGAAGAGACATACAAAAAATACAAGAGAGAGAGAGAGAGAGAGAGAGAGAGAGAGGGACCAACACCTCACAAACTGCTCATCACCTTCAGTAACAATAACAAACCCACGACTGTGAACAATGGAACCCCCAAGGAACCCAATGGAACCCCCAAGGGACCCAATGGAACCCCCAAGGAACCTAATACGTGATCCTGTGATGTGATACTCAAAGCCAAGAAGACTCCATGGCTTAATCTTATAATGATAACGTCCATTCAAACACCCACCTTTCCCCGAGTCAAGTTTACCATAAGAAGAATTCATTATCTTTTTCTTATATGGTTCCTTTAATAAATCACTGTCGGCTAATTAAAAATACGTGATGTTAATCTTTGGTATAAATTTGTATATTTATCAGTCATTAAGTTTCATATTTTATCAAGTTGTAATTTTGATTTTTTGTTTTTAATACAGGTAAAAATTATTTGAATTGTATGTTTTTTTGTGTGTGTGGTTTTTGTTTGTTTGGGAGGTGTGGGGGCTGGGGCTGTGTGGGGGGGGCAGTAACAATACCTCACTCTTTTCACCTGTTACTACTTCTCTTATCTCTCCACGTCTTTTCCTCTCTCAGTTCTCTTCCCACATATCCTCCTCCAACTCTCTCTCTCTCTCTCTCAGCCCCACACCCTCACAATATCCACACAAGTGACCAAACACAAAACATAATTCCTTTGATCACAACCCCCAGACGTTCACTACGGGTTCCTCAAGACGATACGTTCCTACACAAGAAGATCCTTAGCGTCCAAGAGTTGAAATCTCCTTTAGCTGCGGAAAAATAACCTGAATTTTATGCATTAGTCACAAGCATACAAGTTCTCTCTGATGTTTAGTCAATTAAGTGACCTTGTTGCTGTAAAAAAAATTTATACCTGGTTTTTAATTATTTTTACACGTGTACTCCGTGATTGGTTACAGGTGGAAGTGATTTTTTTTAATATACAGGTGAACTAAGGTATGATGTGTGTGTTAAGACATACTTGGAAGAAAAAACTACCAACTCTCACTCGTAAATTATTTTCCATCAGCCAGGTCATGAAAGGTGGATATTCAATGGATTTAACACATGGAGGAAAAACTCTTAATCAGTAAGGTCAGTAAACTCGGGTATCCAGATGATTGAACACAAAACACGGTAAAACATCCATTAGATAGATCAGAAAAGGAGGAAATCTGATTAATATTCGCCAAGAACTGGAGCCTCGAGGTGGTGCCTGTGAAGTAAAATACACCAACAGCACCCGAAGTCCCTGAACCATTACTGATGTCCATTGTCTACCTTCATCTGTCTGTCTGTCTGTCTGGTCTGTGTGTCTGTCTGTCCTCTCTCTCTCTCTCTCTTGCTTTGTCTCTCTTCATCTTTCCCACTCTCTCTATCTCCCTCTCTATCTTGCTATCTGTTTGTCTCTCTCTCCCCCTCACTCTCTTCCCTCTCTCTCACTACAACGGAGACCAGGTTGACTGAGAGATAATTAGCGACCCGGACAGGTAATCAGACTTGGTATTAGAAGAATAAATTCCACCAACATACAAAACGTTTCTCCTTTTTTTTTTATACAGGATAATCATTACAACCAATTAACAACTGCGAAGAAAAAAATTAATGAAACCTCTACTTTTTTCTTTCCTACTTGTCTTTGGGAATAAATTGTATAAAGGATAAAACTGACATTCATTTGTTTTTTGTTGTCTATTCTTACACGTAAATTGTATAAATGATATACCTGATCTTCATTTGTTTTATGATGTCACAATTTTCATCTTGTTGTATAGAAGAATTAAGTGATATTCTTTTGTCTTATGTCATCTATTTTTCCACTTAAGTTGTATAAGAGATAAAAACTATCATTCATTTGTTTTTTGTTACTTTTTCTTTTATGTAAATTGTATAGCTGATAAAACTGACAGTCACTTGTTTTTTGTTACCTATTATTTCATCTATAAATAATCTAAAAAATACACAAATACAGGAATTTATACTAAGACAAGGAACATAAATCTAAGATTTTTTGAGGCACGTAACTCTAAGTGAGAAATTAAAACAAGAAAATGACAATTCCTGAACATTTTAACTAATACAATGTCAACAAACCACAGCTATAAAAAAAGATAAAAATATTCCCCTGTTAGTTTAATTTACGTGGTAGTGAATTTCCTGTTCTTCTGCCCCCAGGTAATTGACGACAAGATACCCTTAACGAGAACAGGTAAGGTCAGGTAGGTATTTAATGATCACCTTAATTAAAACATTCAGGTATGGACAAAAAAAGTCATAGTAAACATTGTTAAAATATATCTTGAATTGGTTTTATTTAATGTTTTTTTTGTTTGCCCTGTGTTTATTGGGGTAATTTTTTTTCGAGGGTTTGATCTTACCGTAAAAAGTATATAATTTAATTCATTTTACATTTAGGTTTTTTGTTGATTTTTATTGGCGATTTTAAAGACGTGATTTTAGTTTGAGTTTTGATATAAGCTTAATTCTGTTCCTTAGGTGCAGGTGTCAATGCTGTCACCTGTGTTGCATTATTACCAAAGCCGAACAGCCACGTCAAACCTCTTAGAGTATATATACATTTATGAATACAATATAAACTCCTTCCCGTGTTATCTTCCCAGAATCATTAATTTACATAAATAACTTATAATAACTAACGGAGATAAATACACAGGATAACATTAATAAAGACGAGATGATAACGATTAAAATAACTTCAATAAAAATAAGTAAAATAATTCGATAAAATATTAATTGTTTTAAGGTAGATATATGAACTTATCTGTGAGTGTATTAATGTGTATAAATATATCTACGCACACACACACATACACACACACACACACACACACACACACACACACACACACACGTTAGTAAAGCAAGCAGGAGGCGCCGAAAGAAGTAGTCAGTACACCTTAAACACTTACAAATTAATTAACATATTTGCATGCATGAACAGGTAGTGAAGATGACTATATGGACAGGTAATATGCATGAAGTGATGTATTTACCTGTGGCTTACCGACGTGTAATCATAGACCAGGTAACTAAACATCATCAATATATTAGTCTTACCTGAAGTCGTGTCGTAAACCTGTTGTGTAAATTGGAAAGGTAATTGGGTCAAAAATCAGGTAGGTAAGGGAAGGTAATTTTCTTCATTTTCTCGTAAGGTTTTTTAGGTGTAAAATCAATACAGCTTTGTTAGGATAAAGTCTATAATTTTAACGTAATTTTTTTATATAATTCATGTATTTTTTTTCTCGTTCTTAAGGATGAAAATTATATATAATTTTAATTCATAAAAATATAATTAACTTTTTCTACTGTATATACAAGGTTATAATTACCTTTTTCACCTACAGGAAATTGAGAATTACATTTCGAATCCTTTTGCATCGTAAGATAACAAATCCAATCTCAAATTTACATTAATAAATCATTATATTGTTGCCTGATTTACATTGTGCATTTAAATCTGATATTATTGTTTTACTCTCTCTCTCTCTCTCTCTCTCTCTCTCTCTCTCTCTCTATGTATGTATGTATGTATATATGTATGTATAGATAATTAATGAATACATAAAAGCTATAATTTGAGCTGATACAAAAAAATAAAAAAATAAAACACAAAAGTTGGGAAAATCTCTAAGCGTAAGTATGAAATCTGTAATTGATATTATTAGAATCGAAAGCAGAAGATGTCACTCCTTACAGAAGCAGGGAGAGAGAGTTGGTTTAATACAATTGTTCAGTTCAGAAGCTCAAAGATTTACAAAGGTAATTTCAGGGGCGCAGAGGAGAAGAGAAGAGGAAGAAGAGAGGAGGAAGAAGAGAGGAGGAAGAAGAAGAAGAAGAAGAGAGAAAGAAGAAGAGGAACCACCACGAGCAGCAGCACCATCAGCCGCCCTGTGATGGGCATAAGAAGTATTATCGGCAGGTGAGATACACAAGATTGCCGCAGGTAATTGGGAGTAGAGAAGCGTAAGATAATGGACTGTAATTGGTAATGGAACCTAAAATTGTGAAACCTGGTGTTGAAGAGAATAGAAACGAAAGATTCTGAGCAGTAAAATTAGGGATTAAGAGAGAGAGAGAGAGAGAGAGAGAGAGAGAGAGAGAGAGAGAGAGAGAGAGAGAGAGAGAGAGAGAGAGAGAGAGAGAGAGAGAGAGAGAGAGAGAGAGAGAGAGAGAGAGAGAGAGAGAGAGAGAGAGAGAGAGAGAGAGACTGAATAGAAAAAAAATATATTTAACTTAAACTTGCATATATATATAATTTTATTTTTACCCACAACTAAGGACCAATCATAACGCAGTATTTTGATACCTCGTAATTGGTGGATTCTACAGCGACAACTTTGTACATGTACTTTACTTTTTTTTGTAGTGGAGGTGTTTAGATATAACATTTTGTTCGGAGTTAAAAGCTGTAATGATTATTATTTATAACTCTGCTCACCTGTAGGCTATCAAGGTGAGGTAGATTTGATAAGTTTTAATAGTGTGTGTCCTGCCTCTTGTAGTGTGTGTGTGTGTGTGTGTGTGTGTGTGTGTGTGTGTGTGTGATTGTATTTGTTTGTCTATGCTTCTTGTGTGTGTTATGTTTATGTATAAATATTTTTCTGTGGTTGTATAAATTTCGAGCTCTCTCTCTCTGTCTCCCTCTCCCTCTCTCTCTCTCGTTCTCTCTCTTTCTCACACTCTCTCCTTATTCCTACATCATATTATTCTTCACATCATTTCTTCATTTCTTATGCATTACCTCCTTCATATTTATTCAAACACATCATCAAATTTACCCCTTTGCCAAACTCCACAGGTTAATTAGCACAAACACCACCTGTTCACTAAAATATTAAACAACAAATTGATTTTAAATGTCGCGGGGATTGAAATAAGTTTTGTTTAAGAAGATTGAAATTGTAGTAATCTTGATAATAATTTACCTTGATGTTAACTGATTTATAAACGGATCTAAAACTCGTACTTGTAAACAGGAAGAGATGAAGGTAGGGGATAAAAGTGTAATTGGATAAATAGGCACAGATAATTGGGAGTAAAGATGATTATATGTAATTTATTTTAAGTTTATATGTTTTGGTGTGTGTGTGTGTGTGTGTGTGTGTGTGTGTGTCACTTGCTTCGGTGTCTGTGTCATGTGGTTCGGTATAACTGTGCCACATGACTCAATACCTGCGTCACATACCCTCAATACCTGCGTCACATACCTTCAATACCTGCATCACATACCCTCAATACCTGCGTCACATACCCTCAATACCTGCGTCACATACCTTCAATACCTGCATCACATACCCTCAATACCTGCGTCACATACCTTCAATACCTGCATCACATACCCTCAATACCTGCGTCACATACCCTCAATACCTGCATCACATACCCCCAATACCTGCGTCACATCCTCTATAATGAAGCTAATTACATCCAAACTGTTTACACAATGTCATAAGCTAAAACAGACCAGGTAATTGATGAGTCACCTTTTTGTCACCTGTATGAGATCACTAGAACGTATATCAGTGAGTGACAGCAAAAGCCGATCACGAGTTTTATTCACCACACAGAGGAGTCAAACAGAGTGATATGTTCAGTCTCATTGGTAGGTTTTGTGTTTATTGATTGTTTTGTTTAAGCTTTTGTTTGGGTTTTGTTTTAAGCTTTTGTTTATGTTTGGTTTATGTTTTGTTTAAGCCTTTGTTTGGGTTTTGTTTTAAGCTTTTGTTTGTTTTAACCTTTTGTTTGGTTTAAATTTTCGTTTATGTTTGGTTTATGTTTTGTTTTAAGATTTTGTTTGGGTTTGGTTTGAGGTTTTGTTTGTGTTTTGTTTAAGCTTTTGTTTATGCTTTAAGGTATGGTTTATATTTTGTTTAAGCTTTTGTGTAGGTTTATTGTAAGCTTTTGTTTATGTTTGGTTTAAGTTTATGTTTTATTTTAAGCTTTTGTTTATGTTTTAAACTTTTGTTTATGTTTTAAGCTTTTGTTTGTTTTAAGTTTTTGTTTATGTTTTGTTTAACCTCTTGTTTATATTTTGCTTAGACACGTTGATAAATACAAGATAAATTCCTTCTCTTAGTCTGATATGCATGATAATTCTCACCGAATTGGGAACATTTTATGAGCTAAACATTGGAACAGACGAGCAATTGAGACGTATATGCAAATGAGACTCGGAAATCGGGTTTAAAAGTTTATTTATTTCCTCATTTTAAATAGTGAGAAATTCAATGTAATTTTTTTTTTTAGTGAATCGAAGTGAATTACCTCTTAAATCTTACTCTGAGTGTATGTATTAAAGCCTGTATATGTATCGATTCGACATGTATACTTCATGATGTAGGTGAGGTGAGGTGAGGTGAGGTGAGGTGAGGTGAGGTGAGATGAGGTGAGGTGAGGTGAGGTGAGGATAGGTTATAATTTCCCGTTAACTTAACTTTGACTATTCATAAGTAACAGTTTAAACACGGATTATATGAGTTATATTCACGGATATTTACTCAGGATGAATATATTATTAAGGACAAAATTAACACAGTGTTCAGATAGTCATGGGCAGTTCTTCACAGCGCTCAGCCAAACCGGTCCATTGGTAACGAGACACCTAAGAAATCAGTGAAGTTTTTTTTTATAATATAAGCGACCTTCAACATGACTCACAACTCTTGGTAATAATTAAAGAGACAGAGCAAAAAAAAATACAGTCACAGTTTACTTCACAAATAACACACACACACACACACACACACACGGATGGTAACGCACATCCCGGCCGCTCGGATTTCCGCGTCGCTAGAGCACATAAGATTTTGTATTTTTTTTTTATTAATCGATGAAGATATAAATTAGTACCTCTTCTTGTAACCTAACCTAACCAATTTATTCCATTTATCACCTAACATCCATCAAATTACTACACCAAAATCTAAATCACATTACATTCAAAGTCACCATTATAACACACACGTACCATGAACACCGCCTTGCATTCCTTTCCATCCCATAATGACATTCTGATGGAAATTACACCAGCTGAACCTTCACCAGCATTTATACATTCACTGGCGGTTTTTTTTTATGGCAGGTGAGTTAAGTGTGACAGTCAGCCCGCCAAGATAAAGTCCCTGGAGAAGCTCAAGCACAGAACACAAGAAGCACTGTAAGATAACCCATGTTAGTGAGTGACAGCCAATGGAGAAGTTGTTGCTTGTATTTTAAGCCAATGACAGGTCTTCTGCTCAAATAAAAACCAATCATAAGCGTTCCAGGCTATTCTAAGCCAATCATAAGCGTTCCAGTCTATTCTGAGCCAATCATAAGCGTTCCAGGCTATTCTGAGCCAATCATAAGCGTTCCAGGCTATTCTAAGCCAATCACAATCCTTCCAGTTAACTGTAAACCAAACACAAGCCACCCAGTTTACTATACACCAATCATAAACCCTCCTGTAACTGATCAGTCTAATATAAACCAATAACAAACACTCTGTGACTGACAAGCCAATGAGAACCCACATAATCTAATATGAGCCAATAGGAAGGATTAGCAACCTATAAGCCAATGAGATGTACTCTGTCTGGTAATGAGCCACTAACATTCATTCTCTCAATGGCACTCCTATCAGCAACTGTCAGGACTTTTAAGCTATTAGTTATCTGACGGCAACACACACACACACACACATATATATATATATATATATATATATATATATATATAAATCCTCAACTTATCGCTCAGACTCAACTAACTCACAACAATAAAAAAAAGCAATCCGAGTTTAAAAGCAGGCGTAAAGGTGACAATATAACAAGAGTAACTAACTAACAATCATAACAGGAAGTATATATATATATATATATATATATATATATATATATATATATATATATATATATATATATATATATATATATATATATAAAGTTAATTCTACTTTTATTAGAATATCATTTGAACTATGGTCGACTCGGCCCAAATTATTGAAAACTTCCCGGATGAAATTTACGTTAAGGTTTCAACACGTCCCCTGGTGAGAAAATTGGGTAAATGATCCACTTGGCTACGAACGAATGGCAGACAAAGACAAGGTATATATTTCGTGCCTGGTGTGGGGGGTGGGGGAAGGAGGGGGAATGAGGTAAGATGGGGAGGGTAGAGGGGGGGAATGAGTGGAGGAGGGAAGGTGTTACGTGCGTGTAACTCCAAGCTCAGTGACCCAGGTAAGACAGGCAGGTGAGACTGGCAGGTGAGACAGGCAGGTGAGACAGGTAGGTATATTGTAAGTAGACAAGAGCACAACTGTACCTTTGCGTCACCACCTAAGTGTCCATCATCTCTCTCTCTCTCTCTCTCTCTCTCTCTCTCTCTCTCTCTCTCAGTCTCAACAACACCTTAACAATAATGACCCGTGAAAATTCCTTACCCAACCACCGTCAATATCATCACCATATAATTTAACACTATAAATGACATCCCTACTGAGATGTTTTGAAATACATTAATCAATAAAAAATAAATAAAAATAGAAAAAAGAAAAATACATCACATACATGAATAAAAAAAATAAAATAACATACACAAGAATATATTTTTTTACCTACGAGTTTAATTTATCACACAAATAGTTTTTTTTTTATTATAGGGGAATTTTATTTTTTATTTTTATTTTTGGTGGGACATAAAATAATAAGTAACTTCAATACGGGAAAAGGTCAGATGTGAACAGGTTCTAACAACAGTTAACCCGAGGGAAAATAAATAAATAAACAGTTATCAGTGATTTATTTTGGCTGTATTCTCAATCAGCACGCAAATGAAGACTCATTACATATTTTATTTCTCCTTCATTATTCAATTTATTCTGAGATTTTTACTTAAATGCATCTAGGAGTTTAATGCAGGTTTCAGCTTAATGGTTACTCCTCCTTTAAGCTTTCTGTTTTTA
Organism: Homarus americanus; assembly: GCF_018991925.1. Taxonomy (NCBI): domain Eukaryota; kingdom Metazoa; phylum Arthropoda; class Malacostraca; order Decapoda; family Nephropidae; genus Homarus; species Homarus americanus. The sequence goes on along the minus strand of NW_024746690.1, from coordinate 1,475,807 downwards.
AGCATATTCGATGTTGTTTTAAAATTTACTAACGATTTCGTATTTTTTTTAGATATTTTATTTTTTTCGTTTCGTTTTATTGGTTTTAACTCTTTACGGTTTTATTTTTTTTGGTTTATGAGTCCCTGAGGGTTTAATGATGTCTTGTGTTGATGTCAGTTCTGAAATCGTGAGTGAAATGTTTCGGAGACTTGATCTAAGATAAAAAGGTTCGACTCTTTTTCACTTGGTGTTTCGGATCTACATATTGATGCTTCGAAACATTAAATGCTGATGTTTTGAAGCTTTAGAGTCAGGTTGTAAAGCTTATTACTGATGTCTGAAGCCTTAAGTGTGATACATTGAAGCTCCACAGACGAGTTTCGAGACTTTACTCTTGTATCCCTCGAGGTTGACTTTGAATCATTTTTAAGTGTTTACCTTTTAAGTCCTTGGGGGAGGTATGACTTAAGCTGGTCTGAGAAGTTGATTTGATATTCCAAGAGATAATATTTTAAACCTTAAACCATAATTACCATATATCCTTAAATTAATTATCGAATTATATATATATATATTGATCTACCCAATTACTTACTAATAAAATTAATTCATCTACCTATTTATTTACTGATGATTAAATAGATATTTTTTTTGTGGCCTTGCATGACTGTCGTAAATTTGCATATATAATTCAACAACTTTTCAGTGCTTTAACCTCCTGGAGATTAACACAGTGTTGAAGGAGGTACACTGTGGCTTTTAACTTGAGGTATTTGTGAGAACGATTTATCTTGTTGCAGTAATTTACATCAACACGTTTTTATTGTTTACTTGAAGGGAAGGAGTTATCGCTAAGCTGCTATTAAGATGGATTTGTAATAATAATAATGATAATAATAATAAAAATAATAAAAATAATAATAATAATAATAATAATAATAATAACAATAATAATAATAATAATAATAATAATAATAATAATAATAATAATAATAATAATAATAATAATAATAATAATAGTCTCATGTCCTTGTGATTTTAGTAACATTAAACAACAATAAACAACAGAGATAAATGAAAGAAACTAACTATTAAATCTTTCCCTTTATCTAAAAAAATTGACTTTCCTTCAATTAATCACTAACTACTAAAAAAAAAACCCACACATAATAACTACTAAATTTTCTACTCTGTTTTTAACCTTCGTTTCGTGTAACCAAATAAATAAAAACTACTCGTAAACATGGAACAATACGTGTTTAGAACGAGATAGTTTTCCAACATAACCAAAACACAACAACACTCCTTGGGGAAATTGTTTTAAAAATATCTATGTTACACCTTTCAGAATCCCCTTTATCACCTGGGATCAGGATGATCAATCTACACACCTGAGAGGATGATATCATGTGTAGGTTGTATTTATCAATTTGCATAAACATCTAAATTAGTCTGTGAACCAAGCCTGATGTGTGTGTGTGTGTGTGTGTGTGTGTGTGTGTGTGTGTGTGTGTGCGCTACAGTGCCAAGCAGGCTAGTATTAATGTTTTTATTTTACAGAATACTCATTAACCTGTTGATCAATAGTGGATAAAGAATGATCAGTCATATATGATCAGTTGAGTGAGCGTATGTGTGTGTATGTTGTGTGCGCTTGTGTGGGTGTGTGTGTGTGTGGAGGTACAGAGTAGATGTAACACTGGCGTATAATCGATAGTACTACAGTGGTGGGTGGCAGGGGGTGTAGTGGTGGTGACAGGGGTGTGTGGTGGGCAGGGGGGTGTGTGGTGGCAGGAGGGGTGTAGTGGTGTGCAGGTGGTGGCAGGGGTGTAGTGGTGGTGGCAGGGGGTGTAGTGGTGGTGACAGAGAGAGTGATGGCAGGAGTAGTGGAGAGGTGGTGATAGGGGAGTGATGGTAGGGTATTGTTGGCAAAGAGTGGTGGCAGGGTAGTAATGACAGGGTAATGGTGGCAGGGTATACTGGTGGGAAGGGTAACATTGACATTCTACTTCAAACAGGAAAAAAATGAAAACAAGTTAACACAAGTTCCCAAACAAACAAAAAAAACAATAGAATTCAAATGAAAGCAAGACACAAAGGGAAGAGGGAGGGGAAGGGAGGAAGGGGGAAGGGGGGGAAGGGAAAGGGGGGAATGGGGGGAAGGGAGACATTACCATAAACAACACGTCAAGTTATGTTGATGAGTCTGGCAGGTATTTCCTCTCTCTGTTTCCCACCTTTTACCTGTCTCTTACTCACCTGTGACTCACTGATTAAACAGGTAGGTTATTTATTTATTTTTTTTACCTAATTTAATATACGAGTTATAGGGTAATTATAGGTGTTAATAGGTATAGTTATTATAAGTTATAGGTTTGTTATTGTATAGCTTTTAAATAATGGTAGTGGGGACGATAATGATTAGCGGTGATATTGACGATTGATTGTGGTGGTAGTGATGGTAATAGTGGTGATATAGCAATTACTACCACTACTACTTATACTACTACTACTACTACTACAACAGAAACTTCTCTACTCACTGATTACGCTCCAGGTAACAGTACGTTGACACCTCACTCACACCTTCCCTGAAACACATAACTTTGTCAAATTTTCAATAACTAGAAAAATCATCAGCAAAATCCTTATCATCCTTAAAGTAAGAATAATTAGGATGAAGAAGGATACATCCCTCAAGAGAAAAACTTCCATTAGTTTAGTCAGTTAGGATGAGTCTGAGGTGATTAACGATAATAATTCACTTCAATGTTGAGTGTTTGTTAGTCAATAAAAATCCCTTATTCTTCAATTTAATATATGTTTTTAAATCGCTAATCCTACGAGTGTTTAGAAAATCCTGACTCAGATTTTAGTAGGTTAGGTTAGGTTAGGTTAGGTTAGGTTAGATTAGGTTAGAATAGGTTAGGTTAGGTTAGGTTAGGTTAGGTTAGGTTAGAATAGGTTAGGTTTTCGCACGCCTTCCACCCACGCTGGATCGATTAGTAGTTGAGTCGAATTTTATCTCGGTGAGCCCAGCTGAGAGCTCTTGTGCATACATAAAAAGGCTTTCGTTCATTTACCTCTTTCAACCCGTAGTCAGCAGCTGTAAGGCCTTTGTTCCTCACCGCTGGGGTCCCGCTAAGACAATACAGTCCCCTCCCATTCCCCCTTCCTCCCTCCCACTCTCTCTCCCCTCCTCCCACTCTCTCTCTCCCTCCCCCCCTTCACCCCCCTTTCCTACGAGCACCACCACCACCACCAATACCCTCTCTCTATGCCTCTCTCCCTCCCTCCTTCTCCTTCCTACTAGCACCAACACCACTATCCTTCCCTATCAACCATCCCTTCCTTCCTCCCTCCCTTCGCCTCCTGTCCTTCTCCTCTCCTTCCCTTCGTTTTACCACCACAACTACTACTACTCCTCTCTACCCTCCCTCCCTCTCCTACCCTCCCTCCCTCTCTACCCTCTCTCTCCTCCCTCCCTCCCTCTCTACCCCTCCCTCCCTCACTACTACTACCCTTCCTTGTACACCTCCCTTTCCTAGCTGCTCCACTGTCGCCACTACCCCTTCTCTCCCTTTGCCTTCTACCCTTAGTTTCTTCATTACCTCTCCCTTTATCCCTTGTGCGTGAGTGCGTGCGTGTGTGAGTGTGCGAGAGGAATGATATTTTTTCACATCCACTCAAACGATATCATGCGGAGGGCTGTCACGGTGAGTGAGTGTGTGAGTGCGTGCGTGTGAGTGCGTGCGTGTGAGTGCGTGCGTGTGTGTGTGTGTGCGTGCGTGTGAGTGACATGTGTGACCATAAATCCGTAACACACACAGGTAAATTCTTTTCACCTGGACTAAATTATTTTTCACCTTATTGATCTCATGTGCATATCTTTGACTGTCAGTGAAAACATCTTACAACCAATCACGTCACGTTATCATTACCGTATTGGCCAATGAGAGATGAGCATTAATCCGAGATCCCACCGTATCTACCAATGAGAATACAGCTAACAGATGACGTGGTGGTTCTATCAGCCAATAAGATTATTAAGTACGTGTTTTTGTTTGATTTTGTAGCCAGTTACTATTATACGTATATTAGTGTGAGTAAAGTGATTATAAGTAGCAGTAGTAGTAATATTTAGTAAGTGATTGGTGTTAAGTGTTGTTACGTGAAATAAATGATGTTGTAACTCTCAGGTGTAGAGTAACATGTTAAGTAGTGAATTATTAATAAAAGAAAGGTTATCTAATTAACTATAGGTGGAGAGAAAGAAAGGGACAGATTGACAGACAGACAGACAGACAGACAGACAGATACAGAGAGAAACGAAATAAAACAAGTCCTTAATAATAATAATAATAATAATAATGATAATGATAATGATAATAATAATAATGATAATAATCCCTCAACTAGTCCTTTCTTAGTTCAGAGAGAGAGAGAGAGAGAGAGAGAGAGAGAGAGAGAGAGAGAGAGAGAGAGAACTCACCTCAAACAGAAGCTCTAAACTCTCTTAATTCACACTCTAATTATAGGTTGTAGAATCAAACCTTTCACCAATGTATTATAGGAAAGATTATTTACATTTTAGTAGCGATAGAAATTACTAAAATTACCTGGAGGAATTATAGAGTTGTATGTCATTCGGCGTATAATCATGTGCACATTTCTCACACACACATAAGGATGGAAGCGTTTGTGTGCGTATAACCCGGATTTAAAAGACAATTTATTTCATATCGGTCAGTGTTTTTTCTTTGTTTTTGATATTTTTTGCTATAATCAATCCGGATTTATTATACTAGTTAAGGATTTTTTTTTTATCTTCCTAATCGTAAATAGTAAACCACCCCATCCAACCCCCTACGCCACCCCATCCACCCACCTCCACCCACTACCCCACCCTATCCACCCCCATCCACCCCCCACCCTATTATTTTTCCCATTAAATATCTCAATAAACAAAAATAAAAGTTTGGCTATTTTTTTTTGTCCTGGGGGGAGGAGAGGCGGGGAGGAATTTAGTCCAAAAAAATAATCCCTGAATAATAATTTTTTCCTATTAAAATTGTCTATATATTAACCCGGTAATATATATATATATATATCGTCTTAAGTTTATGTTCGGTTAATTATCTAAATTTATTATTACTAATTAATTTAAATATGTAATGAAAGTAATGACAGTTAATTAAACGCTGTAGAACTAATTGATCATTGAGTTATATATATCATCTTCATTAACTACAAAATTTCTAAATGATTACGATTGATTATGACAAAACAAAAAATGAAATCGATAATACATAAGTAATCCCCAAGGTGTACATGTCACAGTACACATGTCACAGTACACATGTCACAGTACACATGTCACAGTACACATGTCACAGTACACATATCACAGTACACATGTCACAGTACACATGTCACAGTACACATGTCACAGTACACATGTCACAGTACACATGTCACAGTACACATGTCACAGTACACATGTCACAGTACACATGTCACAGTACACATATGTATAATTGCGCTAACAAAATTATGTATGATGTAAAATAAATCGATAATACATAATGAATATCAAGTTATACATACATCTCCCAGTACACATATGTATAAATGAGCTAAAAAACATTTCGTAGGATTTTTAAAGGAACGTGTGAAGTGAGAGGCTTTTTATTTTTCCTCTTTTTCCTCCTCTTCCTCTTTATCTTCCTCTTCTTGTTTCTCTTTTCTTTTTCTTCTTCAATATCCGTTCAAGTTACCTGTATTTCTCAATGTACTCAAGTTGGACTGTTGGCTTCATGTACTCAAGGAGAACTCTTACCTATAACTCATTGTACTCTAATTAAGATGTTATCTATACCAACACGCATTCTTGTCTATTTTTGGTGGGGTAAAAAGGGACATACTTCCAGGTAATTAACAGCAGGTGTACCGCTTAATTACACAGGTAAACCAGGTGAGTTATACCAGCCTCATCTCTTTATACAATTAAGTTCCTGGATCGTCACCCTTTCCTTCCCACCTAACTGATGTAATTATAATTAAGATTGTTATTGTAATTAGATCTGAATGTTTAATGAGAATGTTATGGGTTACGAACGTCAACTGTAAGGACGATATTAATGTAGTGTTTGCTACATTGTCAAATAGGATTTTCTTTTTTTCTTACCTGTGGATTTTGTTAATGAGGGTTTAATTGTGTTTTTTTTGCGTGTGTTTTATAATGTGTTTTGTCAAGGTATAAAACTTTGAAAGTATTTTTGTTTTAATTCCATGATTGAAAGTTTTAAAAAAATATTCACCTTAACTCTACATTCGTCAAGGTATAACATTTTTTAAAGTAATTATTTATTTTCTTTAGGCAAAGTTTAAAAAGTATTTACCTTAACTAAATGTTTGTTTATCTTTAGAAATGTAGAAATTGTGATCAAAATCGAATCTAATGAGAAACGTGGCATTAGTGTAGCCATTTATTGATTGTTCTCTACATCAAACGACACGAGGTACAGACAGACAGACAGACAGACAGACAAAGAAACAGATGTGCAGACAGACAGACAGACAGACAGACAGACAGACACAGACAGACAGACAAAGAAACAGATGTGCAGACAGACAGACAGACAGACAAAGAAACAGACGTGCAGACAGACAGATAGACAGACAGACAGACAGTCAGACAGACAGACAGACGTGCAAACAAAAAGAGACACAGACAGACACAAAAAATATCTACCTGGAAAGTATTAAAAAACAAACCACAATATTCACACTTAAACTCCATTAAATAAACCGACTGATAAACCGAGAACAAAGTTTTAATACACGATAAACCCACGAGTTTATGACCACAGCATAAACAATCGCATACCTCAGGTGATTTTTTCCCTTAAGTAGAGTAAACATAGTGTTGGTCAGGTAAGGTCAGGTCAGGTCAGGGTCATGTTACCTCTGGGAGTCATCTCCTTTATCTACACTTACTCCTCCTCTCTCTCTCTCTCTCTCTCCTTTCTTCCTTCCAATCCTCTCCCCCTCCCTCCACCTCCCCCTCACCTGTCCTACACCTCACTCACCTGTCTTCCTGATAAGTATTTTGTTTTCATTCACTTATACTAAAAACAAAAGCCCAACACTCACAGTTTTTTTGTTCTTTTGTGCCTTTGTTATTATTCATTTGTATTTATCAAGAAGTATATTTATCACTGGAAAAATATATAGAAATAAATAGAGAAATGTAGAGAAATATAGTTATTATTTATGGAACACCAGGTAAGGTTGATTACAGGTAAGGTGGAGTATAGGTAAGGTTGATTACAGGTAAGGTGGAGTATAGGTAAGGTGGATTACAGGTAAGGTGGAGTATAGGTAAGGTTGATTACAGGTAAGGTGGAGTATAGGTAAGGTTGATTACAGATAAGGTGGAGTATAGGTAAGGTGGAGTATAGGTAAGGTTGATTACAGGTAAGGTGGAGTACAGGTAAGGTTGATTACAGGTAAGGTGGAGTATAGATAAGGTGGAGTACAGGTAAGGTTGGGTATAGGTAAGGTGGAGTATACGTAAGGTTGATTACAGGTAAGGTTAATTACAGGTTAGGTGGAGTATAGGTAAGGTTGATTACAGGTAAGGTTGAGTACAGGTAAACTTGATTACAGGTAATGTGGAATACAGGTAAGGTTGATTACAGGTAAGGTGGAATACAGGTAAGGTGGAGTACAGGTAAGGTTGATTACAGGTAAGGTTGATTACAGGAAAGGTTGATTACAGGTAAGGTGAAGTACAAGAAAGGTTGATTACAGGTAAGGTGAAGTAGAGGTAAGGTTGATTACAAGTAAGATGGAATACAGGTAAGGTTGATTACAGGTAAGGTGGAATACAGGTAAGGTTAATTACAAACAAAATGCCTTTAAATAAATAAAGAAATGGACTGAGATAATTACTTACTCCTCTCATTGTTATGTGCTTGTAATGGACCTCCAAATTACATGAAATGACATTGTATTATTGTCACCGTAATTACATGAAATAACAAAAAACTGTATCATCTATTTAAATGTTTGTTTTTTCTTACAGTAATACATTGTAATGATAATGTAATTGTGTTATTGATTGCAATGTATCTCAGTTGTGCTACATTACATGAAATAACAAAAGATGTGTTATTGATTTGGTTGATTTCTTAGTAATGATACATGGAGGAAAATAACATAGATGTGAAAGAAGAAAGAAGAAGGAAGATGAAAGAAAGAAAGAAAGAAAGAAGAATAAATAACAGCAGTAGTAGTGATGATAGTGAACAAATTTACAGCTATTGACTTTAATGTTTAATGACTATGTTAGTGGATAGAGAAGAGCTAAGAGGAAAAGAGCTAAGAGGAGAAGAGCTAAGAGGAGAAGAGCTAAGAGGAGGAGAGCTAAGAGGAGGAGAGCTAAGAGGAGGAGACTAAAAAAGAATGAAAAAGAAAAATAATTATGAAAGAAGAAAAAATATGTGGGTTGGAAGTCCTGTGTTGTTAATGAATGGAATGAAGAATGAGGTATAATGAAGTGTGTTCTTTCATACATACATACATACATACATACATACATACATACATACATACATACATACATACATACATACATACATACATAAAGACTTAGTGGTTGGTATGAGTAAAGACCATGAGTGTTAAATTAGGTTAGGTTAGGTTACATTAGATTACATTACATTACGTTAGGTTACGTTAGGTTACTTTAGGTTACATTACATTAGGTTAAGTTAGGGAGTCTAATCTTCACGTGAATCATAAAACAATAAACTAGTTAATATATAAGAGTATTAGAGTGTAGTGTGTTTTATATATCCTGTCTGCTGAGGTCTGACGCCGCCAGATGGCTCCACTTGCTCGAATTTCCCGTCTATAATATCAGGTTCCGCTCCTACATTACGTCATTTGGCCTGTCAAGCAGAGTAGGACGGACGGGAGAATATCTGTCTTATATAATATAGCTATACTTTATAAACTATATGATATACGAAGAGTTAAGGAGGCGATTTGCGAGACAGATTGTTGGTTGCTTCTGTGTGGGAGTTCGAATTGGTCTCGTCTCTCGCACACACACACACACACACACACACACACACACACACACACACAAACACACACACACACACAATATCCTGACCGCTCTGTAATCCATTTGCCGCTACCACTCACAGGATGAGTATGAGATGCACAATAAACTAGCTGTTGTCAGAGGTAAAATTCAAATAAAAAATCGATACATACATAGCATACATACATACATACATACATACATACATACATATATAAAATACATACATACATGGAGATGACTCAAACTAAAATATCACATAACCATAACAAACGCTGTTGTGTGATCCCCTTATTCCTCACCCCATTCCATTCACCCTCACCCTCCCATTCTCACCCCCATTCCCTCACCCATTCCCCTCACCCCCCTCCCATTCCCTCACCCATTCCCCTCACCCCTCCCCTCACCTCACACACGCCACTCCTGATATACAACACAGCTTCACCATTTCCTCGCCTATATAATTAAGGCATCGCTTAAGTGTCGCTGAATTAATTAAATAATATGATAGACGTCGGTCACGACTCACAGACTACGCCCCTCTCTTATTTAATCCGACCTGATTAGCACCAAAGATCTTGATAATCTCTCTTTATGACGGTAATTAACGAGACAAAAACCCACCGTAAAGGTAATTAAGTACATAACGCAAGCAAGGTGTAGAAAATTGTGTAGTTGAGGGTAATTAAGGAGGTATGGAGGAACTCAGGTGTTATTACCCAGGTGTGTGTGTGTGAGGAGGAAGGATGATAAAATGATAATAATAATAACAATAATAAAGACGAATAAATCAATACAAGAAATAGAATAGTCAGTTAGCCAGTTACTCGGTCAGTCAGTCAGTCAGTCTACAGTTAGTCTGGTCTCGGACCCTCCCACATCAAGGGAGAATGATAAGACTGTGATAGACTGTAATAGACCATAATAGACTGTAATAGACCGTGATAGACTGTAATAGACTGTGATAGACTGTGATAGACCGTGATAGACCGTGATAGACTGTAATAGACTGTAATAGACCGTGATAGACTGTAATAGACTGTGATAGACTGTGATAGACCGTGATGGACTGTAATAGACCGTGATAGACTGTAATAGACCGTGATAGACTGTAATAGACCGTAATAGACTGTAATAGACCATAATAGACTGTAATAGACCGTGATAGACTGTAATAGACCGTGATAGACAGTAATAGACTGTAATAGACTGTAATAGACTGTGATAGACTGTTACGCCTCCGGGTGCTAACTGTCCAATGTACTGGATGTAAAAATGGACACTTATTACCATTATAACTCTCATCCATGCGGTACCGAGCTGTCAGTCAGGGCCACTTTTCCCACAGCTATTAACCGTCTGTCAAACCGCAGCTGTTTAGTCCTCGTCAGGGTAGGGGTGGTATCAGCTAACGGTCAGGCTAGTGGTAGTGTCAGCTAATGGTCAGGCTAGTGGTGGTAGTGTCAGCTAACGGTCAGGTTAGTGGAGGTGTCAGCAAACATTCAATCCATGAGAACTATCAGCTCCCTGTCAGGCTAAAACCATCAGCTAGTGTCAGCCGATCTTCCTGACTCCTCCTTTCTACCATCCTAAAACACCATTTAAGTCACTTACAGCTTCAGGTAAAATAACAAAAATAACAATAACAATAATAACAATAACAACATTAATAATAACAACAACAACAACAACATTAATAATAATAATAATAATAACAATAATAATAATAATAATAATAATAATAATAATAATAATAATAATAATAATAATAATAATAATAATCTTGTCGACTAAGTATATGGGGAAATATTGTACAGTAATAGAGGCATAACTTCAATGACAAGTCTCTCTGAATAAACATTACACCGACAACACACAATAAATTCATTAACAGTATCAAAGGAACCGACCGACTGCTGTAGTAATGCATGAGTGTGTATCGTCTCTTGATTACATATGAATGAAGACCTGGTAAGCTTCATCTTTCTTGCACACGACCAAGTTAACCTGCAGAAGGAAGAGGTGGTGGATGGTATTGGTGGGGAAGGAACGTGGTGGATATGGTGGTGGTGAGGAGAATGTGGAGGAGGATATCTTCTTATCCACAAATAAGATAAAACCAAAACAGCTTTAAACTCAGCTAAAACCAAAACATCTTTAAACTCAGCTAAAACCAAAACATCTTTAAACTCAGCTAAAACCAAAACATCTTTAAACTCAGCTAAAACCAAAACAGCTTCAAACTCAGCTAAAACCAAGCCTCTCCTCTTCTCTATGCTCTCTCTCACGTCTGGCAGGAAGAAGCTAAAGGGGGTCGACTTGTCTCCTGAAGCGACCTACACCTCCTTCAGGATAAGGAAGCGAGTGACACAAGGACGAGGGGGGGTTGTGGTGGTTTGTAATGATGGTTGTGGCTGGTGGTTGGTGGTGATGATGGCTTATGGGTGGTCGGTGGTGAGGTGGTGATGGTTCTGGATTGTGGTTGCTGGGTGGGTGGTGGTGTTGATTTGCGGGTGGTGGTTGGTGGGTGGATGGATGGTGGTAATGTTAGTAGTTAGGGGTTGTGGTTGGTGAGTAGTTGGTGGTAGTGTTGGTTATTATAGTGGGTAATAGTTATGACAGTTGTAATTGTGGTAGGGATGGTAGTTAGGGGGGGGAGGGGGCATGGTATTCCCGACAAGGGCCTTCACGTATCGGATGACAGGCAAATGGCATCAAGGATGTTGTGGTTTCAGTAAATCTTGGCAACATTCTTAAACCTCAATTTTCAAACCTTTAAACAACTCACAAAGACCCAGAATTAGACATGACATAACCTGGATAACATGTCCTTATTTTCAAGTCAGAAGAATTAACTTAAGGCCACAGCAAGACCAAGAATAATTTTAAAAAAATGATTATAGAAAAGTAAGTTTTACGGCCGATCACCAAAAAAACTTAAGAGTGGTCGCCTGTGAATCTGCTGTGGGTGAGGTGCTTGAATGCTAGCCGCTCTCTCTCTCTCTCTCTCTCTCTCTCTCTCTCTCTCTCTCTCTCTCTCTCTCCTATTCCTTTCTTTGAGACGGGAATTGTACGTGGTTGTGGAGATTGATGGTAGTGACGAATGTAGGATAGAGTGGACCAATACCGCTTGTTTGTGAAGTTGATGTTGATGATCTTTGTGTAGTTATTGACAGTGGTTATGTTGTTAATGGTGTGGTGTTGTCAGTGGCGGTGGCTGTGGCTGTGGGGTGGGTGGTGCTGTGAATGCTAGGTGCCTAGCTCTCTCTAGTCTCTGTGATCTCTAAGTCTCTCTGTCTGTGTCTCTCTCTAGTCCTATTCCTTTCTTTGAGACGGGAATTGTACGTGGTTGTGGAGTTGATGGTAGTGACGAATGTAGGATAGCAGTGGAGTGGCCAATACGGTGGCGCTTGTGTTGTGTCAAGTCAGTGTAGTGGCTGTGGTGTTGTATGATGGCTTTGTGTAGTGTATTGTAGTGGCTAGTGGTTATGTTGTTAATGGTGTGGTGTTGTCAGTGGCGGTGGCAGTGGTGTTGTAAGTGGTAGTGGCTCTGGTGTTGTCAATGTCGGTGACTGTGGTGTTGTAAGTGGTAGTGGCTGTGGTGTTGTCAATGTCGGTGACTGTGGTGTTGTCAGTGGGTGGCGCTGGTCTCAGAGGTGTATGTATGGCATGTTAAGTGGGAGCAGAGGAGGACAGCAACACACATCCTCTTGGACCAGTAAGAGTCGTCGGCCATCTCAAAGGCTTCCTATGTTAAACTTCCTCCCCCCAACACCTGACACACGAAATATCACCTACTAGCAGACTACATGGTGATGATAATTATACCAACACTCTACCATATCTAGCTGCGTTCAATCCAAGTTACAGGAACAAAGTAGAACGAAAAAAAAACTCTCTAAAGAATCTTTTTTTAGAACTCAATCTCCTCATACTCTTCCTCCTCCTCCTCCACTTCTTCTTCTTCTTCTTCCTCCTCCCCTTCTTCTTCTTCCTCCTCCTCCTCCTCCACTTCCACGCTCTGTTTACACGAGTGACGAAGAACTCCGATTTGGACATTATCTGTGGAACGTATCGAGTGAAGGCGAGTCTCTTCTTTCAAGTAGGTGGCATTTTTCTTCTGGCTATTCAGGGGTTCAGGTTTAACAGGGTTTTTAAATTCCGTGTTTCAGAGAGAGAGAGAGAGAGAGAGAGAGAGAGAGAGAGAGAGAGAGAGAGAGTTTACAAATGTATTCAAAACAATAACAAATAAAATTCCCGAAAAAAGGTAACATAATACTTAACACTCTCCAGCAAACAAACTTTTAATTAACTTTTTACCAAACCTAACCTAACCTAACCTAACCTAACCTAACCTAACCTGACCTAACCTAACCTAACCTAACCTAACCTAACCATAAAAAAATACTCTCCCTGATCACGTCCCATAAGTACTGTCCCATGAATGAGGGCGGCGCGGGCTGAGGTGACAGTCATAGGTGGGCGTGTGGCGTTGTCAGTCGTAATTGCTTGCTTAATTCATCACTTACGAACAAATTAAGATTGTGCCTGGAGTAGTAAGAGATGGTAGAGTTAGTATTAGCGAGGTGGAGTTAGTATTAGCGAGGTGGAGTTAGTATTAGCGAGGTGGAGTTAGTATTAGCGAGGTGGAGTTAGTATTAGCGAGGTGGAGTTAGTATTAGCGAGGTGGAGTTAGTATTAGCGAGGTGGAGTTAGTATTAGCGAGGTGGAGTTAGTTAGCGAGGTGGAGTTAGTATTATTGAGGTTAGTATTAGCGAGGATGAGTGGTGAGTATTAGCGAGCGGTTAGTATTAGTATTAACGAGGTGGAGTTAGTATTGAAGTGAGGTGGAGTTAGTATTAGCGAGGTGGTCAGGAATTGAGGTGTGCCAAGAGTTAGAGAGAGAGAGAGAGAGAGAGAGAGAGAGAGAGAGAGAGAGAGATTATTACCTTGCTTGTGTGTTTAAGTGTAAGCTGATTGCCTCCATCACAGGTAAGTACAGGTGATTATCCCTTATTGTATGATATATGGCTCTCTCTCTCTCTCTCTTTCTCTCCCATTCTCTCTCCCCCTCCTTTCTCTCCTTCCCTCTCTCTCTCTCCACACATTATACATTTCTAGAATACAATGACAAGAATTTATGAAATGTGTGTGTGTGTGTGTGTGTGCGCGCGTTAGTAACTGTTCATATATACATAAATTCCTCCTCAGTAACAAAGAACAAACTTATTCCTCCGTTATACTGATAAACAAAAAAAAGTTCATGTTGTTTTTTTTATTCAGATAAATTGAAATATAATATAAGAAGAAATATATTGAACCTTGAGGAAAGAATATATATTTTTCTTCATAGTTTGGAATTTTGATTGATTTATTTTTTTTTAATAATTAGATAATTCAACCTGATGAGTTTATTTCGAGTATAATTTTCCCCGCTGATTATTTTTTATTGGTGAGTTATTTAAATGGAAAGAATTTAAGAATAATGGTTAAAGGTGATGAAGAATTAAAGGGATTATGGTCAATGTTTTTGTTGTTGTTGTTGTTGTTGTTGTTGTTGTTGTTGGTGCTGGTGGTGGTGGTGGTGGTATTATTATTATTATTATCATTATTATTACTATTACTATTATTATTATTATTATTATGTTTACTAATTACTATTATTATTACACTCACAGGTATATTTAGACATCAGAGTCACACCTGCATCTTTTAACACTCTTGGTGAATAAGTAGTGAACCATTCAAGATAACAGAGTGTAAGTTATCAAAGGAGGTGTTATCTTAGTCGTGTTAACAGACAACCGAGCAGTTCAGTTATTATCCACAGCCGCAGCGGGGGACGATATGTAGGTTTTCCTCCATGTCTGTCTGTCAGTGTGTGCGTGTTGTTGTTGTTGTTGTTGTTGGTGCTGGTGGTGGTGGTGGTGGTATTATTATTATTATTATCATTATTATTACTATTACTATTATTATTATTATTATTATGTTTACTAATTACTATTATTATTACACTCACAGGTATATTTAGACATCAAGTCACACCTGCATCTTTTAACACTCTTGGTGAATAAGTAGTGAACCATTCAAGATAACAGAGTGTAAGTTATCAAAGGAGGTGTTATCTTAGTCGTGTTAACAGACAACCGAGCAGTTCAGTTATTATCCACAGCCGCAGCGGGGGACGATATGTAGGTTTTCCTCCATGTCTGTCTGTCAGTGTGTGCGTCCGGGAGTTATCAATAAAATAAACCAGATTAACATTGGAATTAAACCAAACTAGGTGTGTGTGTGTGTGTGTGTGTGTGTGTGTGTGTGTGTGTGTGTGTGTGTAGGGTGTGTGTGTGTGTGTGTGTCCAGGTAAGGTGGATAATTCTGGGGTGTTTTGTCATTTGTCCACAAGTTATGGTCCATTAGACTCAGCTGGGGAATGTACTCATCCTTATACAGAGTCCATGTGGTTCATTATACAGAGTCCGTGTGGTTCATTATACAGAGTCCATGTTGTTCATTATACAGAGTCCATGTTGTTCATTATACAGAGTCCATGTTGTTCATTATACAGAGTCCATGTTGTTCATTATACGGAGTCCATGTTGTTCATTATACGGAGTCCATGTTGTTCATTATACAGAGTCCATGTTGTTCATTATACAGAGTCCATATGGTTCATTATACAGAGTCCGTGTCGTTCATTATACAGAGTCCATGTTGTTCATTATACAGAGTCCATGTTGTTCATTATACAGAGTCCGTGTCGTTCATTATACAGAGTCCATGTTGTTCATTATACAGAGTCCGTGTCGTTCATTATACAGAGTCCATGTTGTTCATTATACCAACAGCGGGGAAAAATCTCACCTCCTTACTGGCTCTGTGATTGGTCAGTTTATCATGATTTTTAAGCCCCGTCTACATGAAGGCCTCACTATCCACCTCCGTGATTGCGGGTGGGGTGTGATTAGATTGTTGTTGTTATTGCTGTTGTTATTTTTGTTGTTGTTGTTTTGTTGTGTAAGTCAACTTAACCTAACCTAACCTAACCTAACCTAACCTAACATAGTCCACCCCTAGTTATCATTATTATTATTATTATTATTATTATTATTATTTTCCTTTTATATTCTTATCATTACAATACCATAAACCTGATACAAGAACAAGATCACACCTGGCTGGTAACTCACACCTTTAATCAGGTAATCAGATAATTACCTTCGTTACCTGTAAGAATTTATCATAACTTACGATCTTGGGTGTAAACAATACGATTTTTTTTTAAGAAGTAAATATTGCATCAGCTGGGCGCGGTCCTGTATCTTACGAGGAGGAAGAGGAGGAGGAGGAGGGAGGAAGGAGGAGGGGAGGGAAGAGGAGGAGGGGAGGAGGAGGAGGAGGAAGAGGGAGGAGGAGAGAGGAGGAGGAGGAAGAGGAGGAGGAGGAAGAGGGAGGAGGAGGAGGAGGAGGAGGAAGAGGGAGGAGGAGAAGAGGGAGGAGGAGGAAGAGGGAGGAGGAGGAGGCGGAGGAAGAGGGAGGAGGAGGAAGAGGGAGGAGGAGGGAAGAGGAGGAGGAGGGGAGGAGGAGGAAGAGGAGGAGGAGGAAGAGGGAGGAGGAGGAAGAGGGAGGAGGAGGAAGAGGGAGGAGGAGGAAGAGGGAGGCACTGGTAAAGTAATAGGCATTATTACCTAGATTGATGGTGCGTGATCAAACTTCGATTACTATTAATTTAAACCTTTTTTTTCGATTAGCTTCTTAATTTATAGCACACATAACTTTCTTATCCATTTATTTATGACAATCTTAATTGGGTGTTCTTATAATGGCTTCAAAACCACAGTAACGAATCTTTTGTATCGAACCCGGCGAATCGGTCCACCACACCTCGAACCAACAGTTTACGATCAACACACTTGGTATCGAACCCACATATTTGCATAGATGGATGAGAAGAGTGAACTATAGATAAAGGGTTCGGCTCCGGTGTCAAGGGTTCGTAATAGCGGGGACGATCGGTGGCTTCACTTGTTGCGGGTTCATGATGTATGTGTACCTGACCTGTCGCCGCCATGCCCACAGAAGTGTTCTTACCCTCAGGCGTGTGTGTGTGTTTGTTCAGCGCTGTACAGGTGAACATCTGGTGCTGGAGGGTGGGATGGTGTGGTGGAGGGGGAGGTGTGGTGGAGGGGGAGGTGGTGGTGGGAGGTGTGGTGGGATGAGGTGTGGTGGAGGGAGGTGTGGGGAGGGAGGTGTGGTGGATGAGGGGTGGTGGAGGGGGAGGTGTGGTGGAGGGAGGTGTGGTGGATGAGGTGTGGTGGAGGGAGGTGTGGTGGAGGGGGAGGTGTGGTGGAGGGGGGGGGAGGTGGTGGAGGGGAGGTGTGGTGGATGAGGTGTGGTGGAGGGGGAGGTGTGGTGGAGGGGAGGTGGTGTAGGGAAGATATGGTGGAGGGAAAGATGTCATAAAAGGCATTGTGGAGGAGAAGTAAAGGAACAAACAAACAAACAAACAAACAAACAAACAAACAAATAAACAAAGATAGACAAATAACATAAACATCCCCTATACTTGTTTGCCCCACATAACACCAACAGACAATAACACTGAACAAAAACACATGAAACAACTACACTAAGGATCAATCACATATCTTAATCTCAAAAAATAACCCCTTAAATAAAACCCCTCCCAAAAAAATCACGACATAGATTTTAAGTTATTTATTTATGAGTGTTTAATGACTTATCAATAACAGTGAGTTTTTTTAATAATTGTCTATAACCACATATCAACCCCCTAAAATTTCCTTTAAGTGAGAAAATAATCGTGAAATATTTTGAGTTATTTAGTGTGTCGAAGCCGAGGTATAAATTTAGCCACACAAAAACACACACACACACACACACACAAAATCACACAAAAACACAGACAAAAAAACAAAAAAACAGACCTAAAACGCAAAAAAAGAAAAAACAATTGTGGAAACGTGAATAAGAAACACCGTAGGTTTGTTGTGATAACCTCGACAGTATGAACTCTTGTTAATACCACCCACCCCCCCAAAAAAAAATCTTTCCTGGAGCGAACGATAGCCTGGCGTAGCTTTGACAGTGTTGGAGTAGCTTTCACAGGGTTGGCGATTACAGTGGCGATCGTTCGTTCGTCTGGCGTAGCATAACTTTCATGGTTGTTATGGTATAGAGGGAAACTACAGGTAATGGTGATTTATTCTTCAATCATATAAATAAAAAAGAATAAATAGGAGAATAAATTAAAGTGAAAATTAAACCAGACCTGAAAATCACATTAAAAAACATTATCACTTATTGAAACTTAAACCCAAACTAAAGTAAACACTGAAACAAAAACTAAGACAAACAACATAAAACAGCCATTAAAACAAAAATTGAAACCAAACTAAAACAGGAACTAAAACTGACAATAAAACTGAAACTTAAACCAGAATATAAACCCGCACTCTCTTCATTAACTCATTACACACAGAGGTTTAAATCACTGTACTCAATAAACCTAAACACATTTAACTTGGGACAAAATTTATGGACTTAAGTGAATAGACTTAAGTGAGTGCACCTTACCACTACTTAAGACTTATAATACTACTACTACTTACACTGTTAAGTTATTACCTCTCAACCAGCTTAATTATTATACTTACTGAATTTTATTACCCTACTAAGGTCGTTTGGTTATCATACGCGAGAGGTTAAGTTATCATACTCTAGAGGTTGAGTCATCATGCTCTAGAGGTTGAGTCATCATACTCTAGAGGTTAAGTTATCATACTTTAGAGGTTGAGTCATCATACTCTAGAGGTTAAGTTATCATGCTCTCGAGGTTAAGTTATCATACTCTAGAGGTTAAGTCATCATATTCTAGAGGTTAAGTTATCATACTCTAGAGGTTGAGTCATCATACTCTAGAGGTTAAGTCATCATACTCTAGAGGTTAAGTCATCATACTCTAGAGGCTAAGTCATCATACTCTAGAGGTTAAGTCATCATACTCTAGAGGTTGAGTCATCATACTCTAGAGATTTTATTATCATACTCAAGTTGAACAAGATATGGGAGGTGATGTGGTGTCATCATACTTCAGGGTTAAGCCGCAGTACCTCACAAAGAGACTGATGATCATAAATAATGAATGTATCTTAAGGTAAGTCTTGCTAGTATACGATATCAAGAAGAATTAAACTACATCTTCAATCCAGCTTAATCCGAATTAATCCGAGTTCATCCGATTTATTTTTTCTTAGTCTCTAGATTATTTATCATTGATTTACTTGATTAATTGACCCAAAGCTAGTTACTAGGTTTCTAAGTAAGATTTTTTTTTCATATAATCTAACTAATTATGCTAAAAAAAAATACTAGAATCGTTTTTTGTAACTAAGATTTTTATATCAACACATCAACATTACATTGATATAGTCTATGTTATTATCCCTATACTCTAACAACTATAGTACGTGTCGTTATACTTTATTTTCTATGTATCGTTAATAACTGTTAAACTACCGATTGTCTTAACCTTTTGTACCTGTTACTGCATTATTGTTCCTACCACTGTAATAGCCTGCCGCAACCTTGTACCCACGACCACTGTGTATCCTCTTACCACCCAACCACGGCGCTCTTATACTCTATAGCGTGTACTTAAGGTAAATAGTGAAATATAAGCCAAGTAAATCCTTCTACCCATTCCGTGTTGCATGCAAATGATAGCAAGCTTGCATGGTACAGCATATTAATTACTCCAAGAGGTTATTCCTGAGAACTCATAGCGTGTTCGGTGTCGTCTGGGAAGAAGTGAACCCTACCTTTGCTTACCTGTGCTTACCTGCCAGCCCTACCACCCCCCCCCCCTTACTTAAATAAAGTCTAATTGAACTTTGCTACAGGTAACTGAAGATATATACATAATTAAAATGTTGATCTTTCGAGGAACATAACTGGTACAATTGTCGTATGTATAATGAACTGCACTAAGAATGAATTAAATAATCTAACCATTCTCAGTGTTAATTGGTGCTAAATGGTGTTAAATTGTGATAAAAATTGGTGTTATAACGGTATTAAAATTGGCGTTAAAATGGTATTAAAATTTATGCTAAAATTAGTTTTCAAAATTTGGTGTAAAAAATTAGTATTGTCACAAATACATTTTTAGTGAATTTACCGATAAAAACATAAATAATATCTAAGTGTTTAGCTTCCTTAAATTAACCAGACACAAACAAAGCATTCATGTTTATATCGATGGTCATACAAACAATTACAAACAAATAAAAATACCCACCAATGGATCTATAAACAAAATCACCAATGCCATTTACACGCCTTCAATATTCTTCAGTACTTAGTAATCATACACGATACACTATACAAACTGACCTTACTCACTGACGGTGTTCTGAATGTATTTAGTAGTTAATACGGTAATTTATATGAGGAAAATGAGCAGTTGTGGGTTTTCCTCCAGATGTAGTAATAATAATTAGCGCCGTCATTAGAATGTTATCTGTTGTAGTGTTTAGTTGTGTGCTGTTTCCTTCAATGTTTTGTTGTTGAAATACCAATAGTTTGAGTGAGAAGAAAGGAGAGAGAGAGGGGGAGGAGAAGGAGGGAGAGAGAGAGAGAGAGCACTATATTCCTTCCACCTATACACTCAAGCACCATCACTATTAAACCTTGGGGGGAAAAAAATAAAAAATCCCACATGTTTTTTTTCCCTTTGTGTTTTTTATTCTATATTTTTGTTATGTTATATTTATGTTTTTTTTATTGTATTTTATTATTCTAAAACTGCACAATCATCTTTATTTACCCACTCGAATTTTGTTAATGAGGGTAATTTTTTATTTTTATTTTTTGGTGAGTGATATTTAATGTAAAGTATCATGAGGGATAATTGCCCCCCCCCCACCCAACCCCATGAAGTGTACGTAGGGGTAATTGCACGTCGTCTACTGTCATTTGAATGTAATTATCAAATACACATGACTGGTTGATGACGTTATTCCAGACACATTAAAGTCAGCATGAGAAGTATGGGTGAAGCAGTTACTGTGTGTGTGTGTATGTGTGTGTGTGTGTGTGTGTGTGTGTGTGTGTGTGTGTGTGTGTGTGTGTGTGTGTGTATGACTGTGTTTTATGTCTTCCTATGTGTGTGTGTTTCTATGTCTGTCTCTGTGTGTGTGTGTGTATGTGTGTGTCTGTATATTTATCTGTTAAGGGAATATAACTTTCTTCGTATATCAAAGAGAATTCAATATTTTTGTATTTTTAAATTAGTTTTGTCTGATAAATCACAATACAGAAAAAAATAAATATTATATTACTATTTAAATTATGTTTTTATGTGATTTTGTGTCGTAAAAAAATTTAATGTTTTTTTTTCATACATCAAATATTCATATAGAATTTTATGTTTTATGAATCACTGCGCAATAAAAGTCAATGATTTTTCTTATATTAAAATCTACTAAGGTTTTTTTTGTGTCTTATAAGTCAAATTAAAATCTCTATCAAAAACTTTTAGACGAAACGAGGGGTTAAATGACTCCCGTAAACAATGACGTCAATATAACCTTATGTACATGTACAGTTGAGGTCAAAATTCCCTGGACACTTGGCTATATCTGACGTCAACGCTGTTTTTTATCGCATATTATCGGCACCACAAAAAATAAATCCTAGTTAATACATAAAACAATCTGAGAAAAAATCGGAGAAATTACGCTTAAAATTCTCATCCACCTAACCTAACCTAACCTAACCTAACCTGACCTAACCTAACCTGAGTAAATAATATACACGACTGACACAACCATTTTTTTTTCATTAAGTAAGACCAATTGTTATTGATTTACCAAGAGGAGGAGGAGCAGAAGAGTTTTGTTAGCTCGTGTTAAGTCTGTCAGTAGTGAGGTTGGTTGGGTTAAGAGGGCTCCTATGACCAACACTGGTACACATCTCCAAACATCATCACTTATCTTCCTCTTGTGAGATGTTCTTGGCATTAATTACTTGACAAAGGGATTAGCTTATCTCTCTGTCAGATTCATATTGCATGTTGTTGCAATTTACATCATGGAAGTTGTGCAATAATTTTCTTCATGTTAGATAAGGTATTAAACTCTTAATATACTGACTTTGGTTTTAGTCTAGATATAATTTTTATAACCGAGTTTGTCTGTTTTTGAGTAATGTGTATTTTTTATTTATTTTTTTACCTTGGTTTATAAAATATTTGTATGAGAAGATTTTTATAAGTATGTTCTGTATTTGAGGGGATATATTCTTGTGTATTCCTAATGCCTAAATAATATATTACCAAATACTCACACATGAACATACTACACACTCAAGGTATGTATATACTTTAAGTACACATATTAAACACACACACGGATATATACATTTAAAAGTACGTACATATACAAATACACACATGTCTGTTACCTCTTTTGTCTAAGCATTTATCTCCTCAAAAACGCGTTGTAAAATAGCGAGTGAGCGAGGAACTTCCCCACCCCCCTCTCCTCCCTCTCCTCCCCCAGACTTACGGCAGCGAGGCAGCTTGTGAGAGGCAGTCAGGGGCGGCCAGCAGGTCCCACCAAGCATACCAAACGTACATTCAAGGCGATTTGCTACTAAACTGCATCACACATACCAGCAGAGGAGGAGGAGGAGGAGGAAGAAGAAGAAGAGGAAGAAGAAGAGGATGAAGAGGAGGAAGAAAGGGGAGGAGGAAGACCCGTCAAGCAACTCCTCGAAGGTAAACTAACCCTCGTACCCTAACACTAAAAAACATCAGTAAATTATAACTAGTGTGAATATTTTATAGTTTACCCTCCATGGAAAAAATAATACTCTTAGGAATTTGTATTTATTTACATATTTTTTTACGTAAATATGATGTAAATATCAAGTGTTATTTATTAGTTTGTTTTATAGGTTAATAAGTTATTCTTTAAGTAATTTGATTTGAATAGAAATTTGTAAGAAGTTGAATATTTGGGTTTTTACACGAAATTACATTATAGTGGAGAATGACCCCGTAAGTCATTCTTCCATATAATAGAATGTCGAAATCTTTAACATTCGTAGACGTAAGAGAATTTGTTTTTTTTACCAGAATGATAATAATTGTGCTTGAGACTTGAGAGACATAACGAGAAGAGAGACTGAGAAACAATTATCTCCCTCTCTCACACATGTTGAGATACTAGGAAGGTTAGAGCTATTTATGTGAGGTAATAATTGTTTTGTTTTTTGTTTTTTTTTGTAAGCAAGTAATATATAACAACTATGTGAAGCGGTAGTGCTTGTCCCCTGTGTGTGTGTGTGTGTGTGTGTGTGTGTGTGTGTGTGTATGTATTTGTGTGTGTTATTAAATACAATGCAACACTCAATGAAACATTTCCTACTCCGGACACAATGCATCACACACCCACCCACCCACCCACCCACACCCACCCACCCACAGCCACCCACCCACAGCCACCCACAGCCTTAACCCCAGGACACACTAACTGTCTTATCCACTCTCTTTACGCTGACTTAAATGTGACTCAAATTGCATCATACACAAGGCAGGATTATTTGATAACTACACCAAAATAACTCGAGATAAAGAACAATTATCACCAAGGAACACTTCAGGGAGAAATTACCTTTAATAATCCATTCTCCCAAATAATAATCACATAATAATCGAGTTAATTATTACCTTCCCCCTCCTCCTCTCCCTCCAAATAACGAGAATTATATATAGTTATAATCTTCAGTGATAATTGTAATTTATGATGGGGAAAAAATCAAATTGAACGAAGATACAGGATAATAGAGTAACTTGGATTATTATATATACCTGGCAGGTAGGAGATAGTTGTCTACCTGTGATTATCGTAATGATGTATACGAGGAACAAGGGGGTAGGGGGTGGGGTGAGGTTTAGTGTGTCGCGGATTTAACACAATGAGGGATTTATATGGTATGTTTACAGTGAAGTGTGTGTGTGTGTGTGTGTGTGTGTGTGTGTGTGGAGGGGAGGAGGAGAAGGGGGGAGACAAGGTGAGGGCAGGTGGGGAAGGGTGAGAGGGGGTGGAAGGGCGCATATTGTTGTGAGCTAATCTGAAGTGTTCTCTCTCTCTCTCTCTCTCTCTCTCTCTCTCTGTCTCTCTGTCTGTCTGTCTGTCTACTAACCTAGAACACACACTTCAAGACCTAAATCATTGAGAACACAGTCATAACATCATAACATACTTGAACCTTCTGGCTTAACTCAGGTCAAAGGTCGAAGGTCATCAAGCGTTAGGTCATAATCTGAATATGGATGGATAGTTAAGGTGTGTGTGTGTGTTGCTGCCTCCTGTCTCCCTGTGTGTGAGTACCGAGTGTTTGTTTGTCAGGTGTGTTGCAGTCTTGTTTAGTACAGGTATATTAAGTCCCTTTGGGTATTGTATAATGTTGGTAGTTTAATGATAAATGGTGATTAATAGTTCTGACGACTATAATAATAATGATAATAATAATAATAATAATAATAATAATAATAATAATAATAATAAAAACAATAAAACAACAACAAAAACAACAACAACAACAACAAAAACAACAACAATAAAACAACAACAACAAAACAACAACAACAACAACAAAAACAATAAAACAACAACAACAACAACAACAGCACCACAAGAGTACATCATAATACACACAGAATCTGATGATAGCTACAGCGATAACATGTAACGCTTCAAGATAACACCTGTCTCTTGTTATCTTAAGACTACCTGACAAATAGTCGAAACAGACAAGATAACGAGACAGCTGGGTGGGTGGGTGGGCGTGTGTGTGTGTGTGTGTGTGTGGGCGTGTGTGTGTGTGTGTGTGTGTGTAAGTGTGTATTTAATTAAGTATCAAATGTGTGTTTGTATTTTTGTGATTTTTTTTTTTGCAGATTAATTATTATTTATCATCTTTTTATCTTAATATATACCTCGTAAAATCTCTTCTACCTGATGTATGTATGTATGTATGTATGTATGTATGTATGTATGTATGTATGTATGTATGTAACCACAAAAAAGACATAAAAACAGAAATAAACATAAACAACAACATAAACAACAACAAAAAACAAGAAAAAAAAACCACACATACGAATAAAAAACAAATACATCTTTCATCTCCCAAACAGACAAACTTTAAGAACGAAGGAACTGATCTCTATATTCGCTAACGATGGAATAATAACATAATGGGATACAAACAAATACTTCGAATCGACCATTGAACGGAACCTGAGCCTCATTACCTGCTGTGAACCAAAGGGAGAAAGAGTTAGTTCAGATTTAACACCGTGGAACACCAATCACACAAACACTTCTACATCAGGTTTGTGTATGGGGGGGTGGGTGGGAGGGGTGAGTGGGGGGGGTAGAGAGGGGGGGCTTGGGGAATGGGTGGAGGAGGGGGTATTGGGGTGGGTTAGGTGGGGGGTTAGGTGGGGTGGGGTTGGTTAGTTGGGGGGTAAGGAGAGGTGGGACAGAGAAGTAGAGTGAGAGGAAGAGAGTGAGAGATAGAGTGAGAGGAAGAGAGTGAGAGATAGAGTGAGAGGAAGAGAGATAGAGTGAGAGAGTGAAAGAGGGGAGAGTGATAAGACTGAATGAGAGAGAATTAGAGAAGATGAGTGTGAAAAAGGAGGAAAGAGGGAGAGTGAGGGAGAGAGAAGGAAAAAAGGGAGGGGTGATGGGAGAGGTTTTTGGGGCCAGGAATGCAGAAGGTCGGGTCAACATTCAAATGAGACACACAGACAGACAGACCGTTTTTATATTTCATTATCAGCCAAACACACAGGTCCTGTTTGGTCTTAACCGACGGTCTTTGTGTGACCTCTCTCTCTCTCTCTCTCTCTCTCTCTCTCTCTCTCTCTTTTAATCCCCTCTTTCCCATCTCATTTCCCCCTCGATTTCTATTTCCCTGTTTTCTCTTTTCCTTTCCTACTCTCTCTTTACTTTCTCTTTCTTTCTCTCTGTTAGTCTCTTTCCCTAACTCCTTTTTCCTTCGATTTCTCTCTCTCTCTCTCGTTCAAGGACCCCCTAATTTCTCAGTAATATTTAGTGAGAAAATATTCCTCGGTAAGTGAGGTGTACAGCTGAGGAACAAAAGACTGCCACGAGTAATGTTACACCTGAGAACTGAGGTAAATACATGAACAGGTGAGTAAATGAATAAAAATGATAATACTAATAATAATAATGATAATAATAACTATACTACTACTACTGGTAACAACAACAACAACAATGATAACAATAACAATAACAAAAACAATAACAATAACAATAATAACCTACAAACCCATACAAAAAAAAATAAATACAATTTGGACATTAAAAAAAAACACACACATATATTTCCTTGTTTTTCCCGTTTTTTTTTCATATATATTAGTGAACAAAACACAATTCACATTTTTGTCCAATGAAAATAATTAAATTGTTGATTTTAACGAATATGACATCACAGAGGTGTTTTTTTTTCCTACTATGAACAAAAAAGTTAACTGATACATGTATTTATTTATCGTTGTTTGTGATAGGTTAAAAAGTTTATTATATGTAGGAGGTATAATTAGTTCCCTATAACACTATATTATAACAAGGTAATTATATATGGGGAGTAATTAATTGCTTGATATGATGTATAACAGTGATAATTAGAGAGAGAGAGAGAGAGAGAGAGAGAGAGAGAGAGAGAGAGAGAGAGAGAGAGAGATACACATATACGAGGGCGGTATATCAACACACTTCCTGACGCCATGTATGACTCCTGATATACGTGGAATATACTGAGCTATGTATACGTGAACACACACACACACACACACACACACACACACACACACAACCAAACCATACACCTATATACAAACTAGTCATAATTTACATATATAAATGGATAAATAAATGTATATACCAACAAACAGACGAATATATAATGTATGTTTATATATCAACACATTATAGGAACCTTACGTGAATCAACCAATATATCACAAAGTCATCACAAAAGATTATAACTTCCTCTCTGTATTGTACATCACCACACACCCTCCTTCCTCCCCCTACCCCCACCTCTCCTCTCCCTCTCCTCCTCTCCCCACCTCTCTCCTCCCTCTCCCTACCTCACTGACGGACAACAAAACACGACGTAAATTCACCATCATTTCTCTTGATGTCGGGATAAACGCAGCCAATTCAACCCACGGTCACCCACCACTGTACATCGTCCTAAAAGTACATAAAATCAGTACAGGTAATGTGTACACTCACTCCAATAACTCGTTTTAGGGATATATTGAAAAAAAAAACGAATATTCTTTTCCTATATGTATATTGACTTGTTATATAATGTTATAGATGAATTATAGGAAGGAATTAAATATATACAGGGTTATGGAAAAAGAATATAACACACACACATACATACACACACACACACACACACACACACACACACACACCAATATTAAAAAAAAAACCTTAACTTAAAACACGAGGTCATAAACACGTACTATACCTGACAGGTGTGTTAAGCCCATCTGACATTAACAATCTACCCAATTTGAATAACCTAATTAGTGGCAATTAACAGAGATACACTTTAACGACCGTAACTATCATCCCCCCCCTCCGATACTGGCTACAATAAACGCCACACACACACACACACACATAACAATAAATTCTTGGGGTATCGTAAAATTATTTGTTACGATACTTCATAGTGTACGATAAATATGTTAACTTCACAATAGCTTAACTAACTTCACACGATACTCAATAGACTGCAATGAATAAACTGCTATACCATTATACATATTTATATTCATATGTATTTTCATCTCCCTTAAAGTCACTGGTTACCTGTCCAATAACATGTTGTAAATAAAATACAAATTCCTTTTTATTGCTTTAGTTAATTTGTTCAGATCTGTCAATACAAACAAGCGGTCATATAGTCGTTCTGTGATTGGTGGAGATGGATTTGTTACAACCAATTACATTTCATTCTTAAATTGTATCGTCGATGTTATTGGTCCCTCGAGTTGTGTTAATTAATGGTGATATTTAATGATGGATGAGATTAATTATGGAAGGAATTAATTGTATTTAATTAATAGCCGGAGATTTAACAATAATCGGACTCGGAACCTAACCTTACCTAACCGAACCTAACCTAACCTAACCTAACCAAACCCTAACCTAACCTAACCCTAACCACACTTGGGATTTTAATTAGAATCTTCAGGTTAGGTTTTCCGTGTCTCACTCTCAGAAAGTTATTTGTCCGTGAAAAAAAAAAAAAACACGGTGTAATTATTTCAGGCACTAGACTAGGACGTAGGGCACTTTAAGACACTAACGAGGTAAGGTACAGGTGAGGTACAGGTGAGGTACAGGTGAGATACAGGTGAAGTACAGGTGAAGGTGCGTAGAAGTACCACACTTTAATGACTCTTTATCTTAGACTTTAATTGTATCTTACTGTAACTTCTATGTATTTTTATATTTTTTTTCGTGTGTGTGTGTGTGTGTGTGTGTGTGAACGACATAGCAGCATGTAGACATAAAACGAAATCAAACAAAAACAAAACTAATAAATAAAACGGAGAACCTGAGAGAGAGAGAGAGAGAGAGAGAGAGAGAGAGAGAGGCAACTATTCCCTTACGTAACACACAAAACAAACAAACAAACAAACACACACACACACACAAACAAACAAACACACACACACACACAAACAAACAAACACACACACACACACAAACACAAACAAACAACACAACACACACACACACACACACACACACACACACACACACACACACACACACACACACACCACCTCTGATTCACAAACCTTCACTTAGCGTTTACATATTGCATTACCTGAGCTTCTTAAGTGATTAGGCGGGAGTCTTACCTATTAATGGTTGTGCCGTAAGTCTTGAGTGATGCCCCTCTTGAGCCTAGGAGTCTCTGAGCTATACTGAGACTCCCGGCATCATATCGTGTACATTTATTGACTTGGTAATTGTTCATTTTAAACAGGAAATGAGATTGCAGACATATTTTATTTTTTTTTTTCATATCTCGATTGCATTTCCTCCGTGTCTCTTCTGCCATTAGGGGCTTATTGCAACAGGCATGCAAACCAGAGGGGTGGTTATTACCGTGAAGCGTGAACCAATGACCGGAAGGCTCGAGCTGTGGCTATCTACACCTGTAATTTAACCATTATCGGACAGTTCTGCCTGACTTGAAGCTCCCATTAACCCGTACTGGTCATCAACTCATGCCATTCACGCGTCCAAGGATCTGACAACTAATTTTACGTCTGGCAATGGATGATTACGACAGAACTCTCCACTCAAACACAAACTCACACAGACTTACCAGACGCAAAGTTACACACACACACACACACACACACTCACACAGAATAAGAATCAACCAATAAAAACACAGATAGAGAGATTGAGAACAAGAACCAACCAATAAAAACAGATACGAAAAAAATGACCCACACATCTGATTGGTCGAGGGAAAAAAATGCTACAAATTGAGAGGTGGGGGATATGGGGGGGGGGTGAAATAAAGTAGGGGGTAAGTGGAATACACGAGACTAAACGAGACTGACAATGTAAACCTGAAACTGATAATTACCGACCGAGTAACAGCTGACCAAGAGATGAAACAGTTATCATCACTATATAAAGAGATGGAAACTGATGCTGTAAAGACACACTGGCAGAGAACCTCAAAGGGATGAGAAAACAATAATAAAAACAAAAATATTGACAGATAAAAACAAAAACAAAAACATTGACAGATAATAACAAAAACAAAAACATTGACAGATAATAACAAAAACAAAAACATTGACAGATAATAACAAAAACAAAAACATTGACAGATAATAACAAAAACAAAAACATTGACAGATAATAACAAAAACAAAAACATTGACAGATAATAACAAAAACAAAAACATTGACAGATAATAATAAAAACAAAAACATTGACAGATAATAAGACAGACAAGCTTAAAACACCCACAGGTAGGTAGGTAGGATAGGCTGCGAGGGGTAATAATAAGAGATATTAACGAGGATATTATTTATAGGATGATAATCTTAACGTGTGTGTGTAGGTGTGTGTGTGTGTGTGTGTAGGTGTGTGTGTGTAGGTGTGTGTGTGTGTGTGTGTGTGTGTGTAGGTGTGTGTGTGTGTGTGTGTGTAGGTGTGTGTGTGTGTGTAAGTGTGTGTGTGTGTGTGTGTGTGTGTGTGTGTGTGTGTGTGTGTGTTGTGTGTGTGTGTGTGTGTATGTGTGTAGGTGTGTGTGTAGGTGTGTAGGTGTGAGTGTGGTCTCTTGAGATTTTTTGCTGGTATTGTCTTACTGTTGTTGTGGACAGACAGACAGACAGGCAGACAGACAGACAGACAGACAGACAGACAGATACACAGACCGATTATGTGAGACCAGCAAAATCACTTAATATCCACTACCACCCCTTACCACCACCACCACCACCCCCAACCACCATCCCTACCACCACCACCACCACAATACCCTGCAGAGCTGTGGTATAATAACAGCACTTACCTCCAACACCACAAGGGAAACCCAAAGGAAACAATCCCCATTAACTGTTATAACTCCTAATAAATCCGGGTTACCGTGCCGATAGTGTGTAATGGAGCAATCACCACAAGAGGCTCCTATAAGACGTTGCCTAGGGTATAATTGGTAACAAGAGCCAGACAACAGAGACCATTGAGGCAGCGAGAATCATGGCTACAACCCTGACTTAGTACCTTCCAGTAGGACCCTTAATTATGGGTTATTATACTGCGCAAGCAAACGGCAGCTGGAGGTGTGGGTGTTGTGGGTGTATGTATGTATGTATGTATGTATGTATGTATGTATGTATGCATGTATGTATGTATGTATGTATGTATGTATGTATACAGAGTGACCATCGACAGGGGTTAATTTAGGTGTTACAATAAGTGACACAAACAACAAAGGCATATAATTATTCTCACTGTTGTTAGAGATTCCAGAATTCTATTTATATTCGGGAGTAAAGTTTAGCCAAATAAAACTGATTATAATCTTACCTGTCCATTTACCTTGTTCATAGACGTGTTAATTAATTACCCTAGTATTACCTTCCTTGTACAGTACCTGAGTCTTATAAGGATAATAACAATAACAAAAATAACAATAACAATAATAACAACAGCAACAACAACAACAACAACAACAACAACAACAACAACAGCAACAACAAACAACAATAACAACAACAAGAAAACATCAACAACAACAACAACAACCCACTAACTCATCAAAACACTTAACTACATCAACAACAATTATTACCTCAAGGAACTACTAACAACCTTAATTAATACACCTACAGGTATTTTTTCTAACTACCTAAGGTGTGGCTCCTGACAATCACCTTCAAACTCTATCATTTACTCACATGTTAAGGTTTATCTTTATTTTTTTAACATCTTGAAGCTTAATTAGAAAGTCTTATAATTGATGTTTGTGAAGGGTGAGTGTGTGTGTGTGTGTGTGTGTGTGTGTGTGTGTGTGTGTGTGTGTGTGTGCTTAATAAGACGACTGGACAACATGTGGGGAGGTGAGGAAGTCATTATACACCTATGGCATTATTGATATGACACCTGATCCAATACAAGTTTATTTTTTACCTTTGTTTACCCATAAATAAATAAATAAATAAATTCTACATCTTATATAATTTTTTTTGATGATATATATAAGAATTTCAGGGTTTATAAAAATACGATAGAGTGAGAATTATAGAGAGAGAAATTAAGTATCTTTTAATTTAGTGAAAATCTCTCTCTCTCTCTCTCTCTCTCTCTCTCTCTCTCTCTCTCTCTTCTTTCCTCCCTCTCCCTCCTCTCCCTGCCTCCCTCCCTCGCTAACCGTCACCTCTGCCTCCGCCGTGTGCTGGGAAGCGCTTGAGAGAGAGAGAGAGAGAGAGAGAGAGAGAGAGAGAGAGAGAGAGAGAGAGAGAGAGAGAGAGAGAGAGAGAGAGAGAGGTTTTCATTTTAATACCAGCCTGTAATTACTAGGGGGTGGGGGAGGGAGAAGGGGTGTAGGTGGGGGGAGGGAAAGGGGGGAGAGAAGGGCTAGAATGGCTGTTACGTGGGCACATACTTGTTACCTTCAAAGGGGGAAGGGGGGAGGGGAGGAGGGAGGAGGAAGGAAGGGAGTGAAGGTAAATGAGGAATGAGGTGTAATGCAATTATGTACCACACACACACACACACACACACACTACACTCAAACACACCTCACGCACACACACACACACACACACACACACACTACACACACACAAAACATTCTTTTTATTACCTAAATAATTGCCTAATGTTGGTTATGTTCCAGGAATTTTAATTGCTTTGATTACATAACTCACCTGTGTAAAATACCTCCTCACAACACAGCCTTCACCTTATACAGCTGTCATAAATACAACCTGCTGTACACTGGTCATGTCTTACCAAACTTTAATTAATTGTCTCTCTGTTTCTGATGGAATTTAATGGCCAATATAATCATAAATAAGAAACATATTATGATAAGTATATGTATAATAATTTGTTTCAGCCCCATGGTTCCAATTAAAAGACTTCAGGTAACATTACTCACCTGGAGAAAATTAATAAGATTTGATACATTAGGTTGTGGTTTATGTATAGTGCTGTATTGTAAGGGTATGTATTTTTTATGTATTATGTATTTTCTTGGTATATACAAACAATATGAAGAAAATTTTGAAAATAGGTGGAAAATATTTACAATATTTACATTATTTTCATTTACAAAGGTTAGATAATAATTAGTCTTGATTTATTTACATATAATCCCTATGTAACTTATGTAAATTACTCCCTTGTCTATTTAGTATTCTTATTAGACTTACTTCCTTTGCCGGGTATAATAGACTAATAATAAAACACAAATTATACTCCTACCATTATTAAACTACCGTTGTATTAATGGTCATGATAAGTAACACTACCTAATTTGATCTTGTTGTCGTGGCTATTACAACGATCGTATAATATAGTTAACACTTATAAATATTCAATGACTAATTTTCATAATCTTTCGTTCTCACTAAGGTATATATTTTGGTATAGCCCCGGTAAAATTCAATCTGGCTATTTTTTCATGTCTGGCTATATTTATTTGGCCTGTTAAGTTCCTCTCGGCTACACACGCCTTTGTTCTGGCCTTACTAATACACTATTGTCTTGTTTCAATCTGGATATAGCCGCTCTCTCTGGCTATATATACTATTAGTGTGGCTAGATTCAGTATAGCTTGTAATACTAACAGAAAGACGCTAGTTAATTATAAATAGAACTTTAACTAGTACTGAAACACTTAACAAAACTTGGCTACAATTATATCTACTTCTTCTCTAGGTAAAGACACTAAGCTTATTATCTCTGTAAGCTTATTATATCTCGTATCTTCAATTATAACTTAAGCTTGAGAGATAAAAGACTCAGATTATAGTTATCATTTAAGCCTATAATATTAAGTTGCTTTGTAAAGGGGATTGATATTTGATGTTTATAATTGGACAGGTAGATGTAATTAAACACCTTAAGACACGTGGACTCTACAGGTGAAGGGAGAGTGAGAGTAACACGTGTACCTTCACTGCTCCTTTAAGATGTTTAGAGGAGTTATAGGAGAGGTATAGGGGAGTTAGGGAGGTCTCTATATAACCTTAACTAGTGGGTGAAGAGAAGACATCCACACTACTCCAGGTAAGAGCTATGACATCATCCACACTACTCCAGGTAAGAGCTATGACATCATCCACACTACTCCAGGTAAGGCAGGAACCACCACACTACTCCAGGTAAGGCAGGAATGAAGAACTCCACTGACCACCTAATTTAGGAAGGACCTCCCCTCCCACCCCCGTTAAAAAAAAAAATCCCTAAACTGGTAAGATTTTAGGGAAGATTGTGAGAAAAGACAGAACCTGTGACTGCCTTTAGGGGAGAGTTAGGGAAAAACCTGATAACCCCAGAGGCAGAGCTTAGGGGAGAATGGGAGGGAGGGAGGGAAAGGGGAAGGAGGGAGGGAGGGAAGGAAGGGAGGGAGTGGAGAGGTGAAGTAGGCCTACTCTGAGTACTGTCTTGTACTCATAATGATAACCACACTATCTTAGGAATCTAAATGATGATGAAGTGGCGGACTAGCGACCAGGGACACTCCTCCTCCAACCAGCACTCCCATCCCCCCCTTCCTCCCCCTACCATCACACCCCCTCTCCCTCCCCTACCACAACCCTCCCCTACCACCACCCCTCCTACCACCACCCTCCTACCCATCACCACAACCTCCCTACCCACCACCCCCTAACCCTCACCACCTCCCTACCACCACCCCCTCCCTACCACCACCTTTACCTATACCTCCTTACCTACCACCAGTATCCCTCCCTATACACCTACCTGTCTCTAAGCAGCTCCCTACCTACACCTGCCTCCCTTACCTACACCCAACACCTCCCTACTAACCCTCTACCCTCACCTTCCCTACATCTACCCCCCACCCCTTCTTATCACCCCCACCTCCCTACACCCCTTACCTCCCCCCCCATCGCCTGCATGACCAAGCGTGTTCCTACGTTCATAACATATTCACTATAATAACATAAGCATGAATATTAATCTAGCGTCAACCTGTTATAAACTTGATGGTGAGGGTAATTAGTGATCGTTCCCAGCTTCCTTAATTAGGGTCATTAATTAGTTCATTATACGAGTGAGGGAGTAATTAGGCTGGGCAATGACACATAATGACTTGGGAGAAAATCTTTTCGAGGACAAATTGTTCGTCCAAGAATCCGCCTTCGTTGATTTAACCGCTGACGTGTTTTGTGAGTGAGGGAGTTTTGTTTTTTATACCAGTGTGGTTTAAGGGATTCAGTGTCTAACCTAACCTAACCTAACCTAACAAAACACAGCACAATCTAACCTAACCTAACCAAATTTAACGATATCCTAAACCCCTTGAGTACAATAACCTAAACCTCTTGAGTACGGTGACTATAACGCCCACGTACTCAAGGGGCTAACACTACACAGGTACACACAGTAATAATTAACAGTACACCTGAAGGAAACTCCTACAATGTCTCTCTCACCTTGACGAACACCTGAGCTAATTCGCCTCTGTCACCTGAACGAATACCTGAACTACCTCGTCTCTCTCATCACCTGGACGACCACCTAATCTACCTGATCTCTCTCACCTGGACGAACTGGAACGAATACCCAAACGACCTCGTCTTTCTCACCTGTGGACAAATACCTATGCAACTTGGCAGTATTTTGCATGTATGAGGAGTCTTGGAACCCTGATACACTTGATAATAAATAATAATATTAATATCCGGCCGCCGTGTGGAAGGTGATTATTATGTTGATGAGATTGACGCTATATGATGTGGTTATATATAGAGAGAAAAATATTATAAGGTAGAAAAAACAGAGGGAATTTTATAGATAGATTAGATGGATTAGATTGATAGATAAAATGGAGTTACAAAGAGACAGACAGACAGGCTAACTAAATTATAAGAGAAAAAAACATAATAAGATCATTACTGTTTCATTTCATTTTACACATTTCAATATTAATCAATCATATTTTTTTTTTCTCTCTGATATCAATCTGTGAAGTTTATCATCCGTGACCGAATCCAAGAATAAGTGCTAATGTGTTTTCTTGGCGTGTGAGTTGAAGTGGTAAGTTTATTCGATATGGAATAAATTCATTGAAAAATAATACCCAGATTTTAAATGATGATAATAATAATAATAATAATAATAATACTAATAATAATAATAATAATAATAATAATAATAATAATAATAATAATAGCAACAATAATAAAAACAATAACAACTACAATAATAAAACAAAAGTAATATAGATAGAAAGAGAAAAAATAAAATTGTAAACACGAAAGTTGAAAATACAAAGGAATAAAAAAAATAGAAAATAAGAGAAACTATTTTTTTTACCTGTCCCGTCAAGCTCACCTGTGTGATGAGTCTGCTCAGGTGTTCAGGTATTACATAATGGCGAATATTATTACAGGTGAAACTCTGATGAAATTGCGTATGAGTATTATTAGTAGTCGTTGCTAATTGCGTCCATTAGTGTTCAAATATGAGTTCATTACGTGGGTGGCGGATGGTAATGTGGGTGGGTGGGTGGTGGTGGGTGGGTGGGTGTAGATGGTGGAGAAGGTAATGTGTGGTGGTGATGGTGTTAATGGTGGCGGCTATGGTGATGGTCGAGGTGAAGAAGAAAAAATAAAGATCAACAACAATATGAAGAACAAATGAGAAGAAAATAACAACAAAACAAAAACAAGAGGAAAAACAAAAAAATCATAATAACAAGAACAAAAAAACCTCAACACCGGCAGGTCAATAAGGAAAGACATCCCACTGAGCCGCCTCGCCCTCCCAGCTACCGTAACCGCAGGGGGTCCGCAGCCGCAGCCGCCGCAGCCTGCACCCTCCTTCCCCCACCTCCCCACACTGACCGCCGCAGTTCAGTGTAGCCCCCGGGGGCCCGTAGGAGGTATTAATTATAACCCCGGCATCTCTAGCTGGGGTGAAAGTGCCACCTGAGTTCCCCCAAGGTCGGGCAGGTGAACTCTGACTTGTGTGTTACCTGTGACTTGTGTGTTACCTGTGACTTGTGTGTTACCTGTGCCATTGTGTTACCTGTGACGTGTGTGTTACCTGTGACTTGTGTGTTACCTGTGACTTGTGTGTTACCTGTGACTTGTGTGTTACCTGTGACTTGTGTGTTACCTGTGACGTGTGTGTTACCTGTGACGTGTGTGTTACCTGTGACTTGTGTGTTACCTGTGACTTGTGTGTTACCTGTGACTTGTGTGTTACCTGTGACTTGTGTGTTACCTGTGACTTGTGTGTTACCTGTGACCCTGTGACGTGTGACCTGTGGTGCCTGTGACTTGTGTGTACCTGTGCACTAAATGTTTTAAGACGAGGATGTTTATATGTGTGTATATGTGTGCTCCCCCTCTCTCCTCTCCAACACAACAAACAAACAAACACAGCCGAAAGTCATGACCATCGTCCCGTAAGGCGAGAGGCAGGTTGCGGGGTATAATCATCACTTACTCCTGCACGTGCCTCGACATACAGACATAGAGTACATCGCCACCTCCTCCCCTCTCTCTCTCCTTCAGCCGCTGTCAACGGTGTAGATGATGGTGGGAGGGAAGGGTGGGAGGAAAGGAAGGGGGGGGGTGGAGAAGGGTGGGAGGGAAGGGTGGGAGGGAAGGGTGGGAGGGAGGGAGGGAGGAAGGTGGAGGGAAGGTGTGAGATAGATAGATAGCCAAACAGATAGAGAGAAAGAATGAAAGAGAGAGAGAGAGAGGAACGCACACGCACACACACACACACACACACACACACACACACACACACAGCTGCTCACAGGGGCGTGGACAAGGTGCGTGTGACCAGGCCCTCACCACCGCCCGCCCAGGTAGGTACTGAGATAATTGATCAGCTCTCAAGGTGTCACCGGAAACTAGTAATTGACCCATTGGAAGGAGGCGGAGGATGATCTCTCACCCCCCCCCTCCTCCTCACCCCTCCTTACCCCTCCTCAATCCTTCTTACCCCTCCCTACCCCTCCTCCTCATCCTTCCTTACCCCTCCTCACCCATTCTTACCCCTCCCCACCCCTCCTCACCCCTAAATACTCCCATGCTCTCTCTCTCTCTCTCTCTCTCTCTCTCTCTCTCTCTCTCTCCATGGTAGAATGTGAGAATGACCAAAAATAAACACTGAGAGGAATCATATGCCGTTCTTTCACTAGATGTTATAAACGTAAATTGAGACGGTTTCTGTGGCTCCCTAAGACAGATTAGACGGGTCCACTCTACGTTCCGTGACAGGAAATGTAACGGGTTCAAAAGGGTTCAGATGGTGTTATAAGCGAGAAATTGGACGGGTCCTGTCAATCAAATGAACGTGAAATGGAACAAGACGGTAATTCTCAGCAGCTCATATGATTAAAAAACGTGAAATACTGAGAGAGAGAGAGAGAGAGAGAGAGAGAGAGAGAGAGAGAGATGACCGTCAGACAATATATAATAGAACACTAACCACCAACCCACGGTAACAAACCATTGTCCTAGGTGATTAGAGCTCGTAATGACATACCATAGAGGAACCACACACATTGGTTAACCATCCCACTACAGTAGTTGACAAGGTTTGCCTAATTCACTCTGAACCACAGCCTGTACATATGGTTCTTCGACACGACATCCACTCATCCATTCAACCAGTCAATCATCTAAATACTTATCCATTCATCCAACTTTATACCCATCCACCAAGTCATCCATCTGATCACTACTTTCCCATTTTCATTAATTTTTCTTCTCTCTCTCTCTCTCTCTCTCTCTCTCTCTCTCGCTCTCTCTCTCTCTCCATATACATTAAGAACATTCTATTAAAATTTTCCCCACGACAATGGTGTCACCCTAAGTCCTCGCCGCAAAAATATGAAAAAAAATTCTTATCAATGTGTGTGTGTGTGTAAATTCCAGCCTTTTCTTTCTATTCACCGATTAACAACAAGTAAACAAAAAAACAAAACAAGAACAACAAATAAATAAAAAAACAAACACATTAAAAACAACAACAATTAAACACCTATCCATTAACTAGCCTCTGGTCTCCTTAAACAACAACACCAACGACCATCTATCTTCTTTTTCCTTCCCCCAAACATCTTATTATGACGCATTATTAGTCAACATTCACCCTCATTTGCATAACTCACTTCTAAAGCAGGCAAGTTATATTACCTTACGTTACCTTGACTACTTCCGACCTAATTTAATCAACTCCGTAAATGAACGAAATCAATTAGAAGAGCAATACATATATTAATTTGTTTTAAGTATATATCTATAATGTTATATATCTTATTCTTTATACTGTACACACACACACACACACACACACACACACACACACACACACACACCTTATATATGCGTCTAGCGAGAGAGTAAACATGCCTTTCAAACTGATAATTTCATGTAAAGTTATTGCGTAAAATTGCTAAAATTGCTAATTGCTCATAAAATATCTATTAAATGATTATGTACAGCCACTATACTCAGTCCTCCTCCTCTCTGCTTCACCATCTAGAGAGCTTTACCTTTAAACATATATACATCATAAAGACAGGCGATTTTGACCCTTACTTCATGGGATATAATTAATTTTTTATTTTTGTTCTACCATTGTGTGTGTTAGAGAATGAATGATTTAATTTCAGTGTTGTACTTCAATTGTATATAATCTGTGAAAAAAAAATGTATGAACCTAACCTAACCTAACCTAACCAGTTATCGATGTAAAAACAAACAAACAAAATTAACACCGTCTTGAATATGTATACTAGCTTATGACGTCAACCTTTGAAGTTCAGGATATTTAGAGGCAATAATTATTTTTTTATTTATTTTTTACTTTACGTTGGTGGGGGAGTGGCGGCGGTGGTGGCTGACTGGTTACACAGCTCTTGCCTCCTGTCCTCAGGGTCACTAGTTCCTGCCCTGTGCCCCCTATAAGATCCACCCAGCTGTGAATGGGTACCTAACTTTACCATTGGGGAAATAAAGTCAGTGGTGGTGATCATACTGTTTTTTTGATGTACTGAAGCTTTAATATTTACTGCACAGACGGACCCAGACATGACCATAGATCCGAGACGAGAGAGAAAATGGGGGTATGGTTGTCTTTATCTTAGGGAGAACTGAATAAAAACACCTAAGACTCAGCCCATACAAGGCATAGTAAACGACCCCATAAGTGTGTACCCATGGAGAGGATGACACTGGCATTATTATGGTTCAGTAGGCACTCACATGGTAGGCACTCACATGGTAGGCACCCTCAGTTAACTCTCCTATGGTCATTTCTTTCTTCAGGTTCCCCCCTCCCCCAGGATTCCTCTTCCACGACCTGAGAGTAAAGCAAAGACCGATTCCTCCACGTCATACACCCCCCCTACTGTTATCCCTCCTGATCCAGAATTTCCATCAGCAGGAGAATGTAATGAAGGTGAGGATATACCCAAATCTCTAATACACTTCAGCCTCAGATGTAACACAACGACTCCTGAACCACATCATAAAGTTCCAGGAAAGGTAATATCCAGCCTGTTTTAACCCTTCATCTTACTTCATGTGGCTAAACTATCTTGTTGTGTAAAAATAGAGAGTTATATCACAGACCGCCAGATTGAGGACCTCTGAATTTTTATTTGAGGTTTAAGACTCTCTCTGGGCAACACGTGATGAAGGTGACAAGGTAGGAATCAAGCAGCCACGTCCTTCCTAGAGGTGACCGAAGATTCGCCCGTATTTGCATAATGAGGTTGAACACCCGGCCGCTTGGAAGGTGTGTGTTAGCCTGGTCTTGCGTGTGTCTTAAAGCTCGCAGCCAAGTTTACGAATCATTACAGCACTTTTACAGCGCAATAAATCATGAGAGCTGTAATGGCCTGTTTACCGCACTGAGCTTGCTCCTGCAGGCCTCTTGACTCCACTCGGTAAAGCTTATGTCTGTCGTAGTAATAATACAACCTGTAGTGAGTAATAATGATACTGTGTAGGATTACTGTTATGTCGTGTATACCAGTAACTCACATACGCGTATTATAAAGAATTCGTGTTTCATCACTTGTATCGTTCGTGTTTTGTGTGTCCTTAACTACCCATCATATCATCAGTCTGCTTTTTTAAACATCGTCGTCTCGTTAAAAAAATTATATTACAGTTTTCTTCGGTTGTTTTAATATCCACTTGACAGCTTTTTCCTTTCATCATTTTTCTAAGTGAATAATTATCATATACTTTGTTATTTATAAGTAACTAAGTGAATTATTATATACAGATCTTTCCTCATATAAGTTTCTAAGTGAATTTACTCTATACTTAAGTAGATTACACTCATACTTAAAAATACTTATAGGTAATGGTAGGTGTTTTAAGTAAATTTCACGTTCTGTCACTCAAAATGCATGATATCCTTCGTTCACAGTTAGTATGGGAAGGACCTTAAAGGACTCACTCCTTCAGTACATAGGATCTCCGTGTAGTTTATCCTCTCAAAGGTATAGTCACGCCTCATCTCACGTTCCACCAGCCAGTCAGATGGAACGTAAACAGATGTCTCGTTCGTACTCAGTGGGTGTGGGTTAAGCACCGTTCACTAGGAGGAGTACTAGTTTTAGGTGCTTCAACTA
This sequence comes from Homarus americanus, assembly GCF_018991925.1. Classification (NCBI taxonomy): domain Eukaryota; kingdom Metazoa; phylum Arthropoda; class Malacostraca; order Decapoda; family Nephropidae; genus Homarus; species Homarus americanus. The sequence continues at coordinate 1,434,213 of NW_024746690.1, read as the reverse complement.
CCAGGGTTATTAAGCACTGTTCACTAGGAGGAATACTAGTTTTAGGTGCTTCAACTACCAGGGTTATTAAGCACCGTTCACTAGGAGGAATACTAGTTTTAGGTGCTTCAACTACCAGGGTTATTAAGCACCGTTCACTAGGAGGAGTACTAGTTTTAGGTGCTTCAACTACCAGGGTTATTAAGCACTGTTCACTAGGAGGAGTACTAGTTTTAGGTGCTTCAACTACCAGGGTTATTAAGCACCGTTCACTAGGAGGAATACTAGTTTTAGGTGCTTCAACTACCAGGGTTATTAAGCACCGTTCATTTAAGCACCGTTCACTAGGAGGAGTACTAGTTTTAGGTGCTTCAACTACCAGGGTTATTAAGCACCGTTCACTAGGAGGAGTACTATTTTAGGTGCTTCAACCAACAGGGTTATACAGTTCACTAGGAGGAGTACTAGTTTTAGGTGCTTCAACTACCAGGGTTATTAAGCACCGTTCACTAGGAGGAATACTAGTTTTAGGTGCTTCAACTACCAGGGTTATTAAGCACCGTTCACTAGGAGGAGTACTAGTTTTAGGTGCTTCAACTACCAGGGTTATTAAGCACCGTTCATTAGGAGGAATACTAGTTTTAGGTGCTTCAACTACCAGGGTTATTAAGCACCGTTCACTAGGAGGAATACTAGTTTTAGGTGCTTCAACTACCAGGGTTATTAAGCACCGTTCACTAGGAGGAATACTAGTTTTAGGTGCTTCAACTACCAGGGTTATTAAGCACCGTTCACTAGGAGGAATACTAGTTTTAGGTGCTTTAACTACCAGGGTTATTAAGCACCGTTCACTAGGAGGAGTACTAGTTTTAGGTGCTTCAACTACCAGGGTTATTAAGCACTGTTCAGTAGGTCGTATAAATCTCCCACGGGACACAACATAAAAATACCTATTAATGAAGTTACTTAAGGCTGCGGTCTGTGACACAAGGACCTAACCAACCTACCTATTAATGAAGTTACTTAAGGCTGCGGTCTGTGACACAAGGACCTAACCAACCTGACTGATGAGAAATAAATCACCTTTTTCCTTCGGTTACAACTTTCACCCACAACTGAGACACATTCCTTGTGGTCAATTTAAAGACTCTAATTACACGCGTTGAGAAGACCGCTAACACTTGTTTCTTTCTTGCTTAAACAACATGCAATGCGTCTCTTGCTTCAGTTGCTTCTTGACTTTGTTTTGGGGGTGAGGCAATGAGGTTGATTTTCCAGGTTTAATTCCATATTTAGACATTGTTAAAAAGATAACTACAGGGTTCAGGTGAGTATAAATCAAGGTTGGGTTAATTTCTTCCATTCTCTTGGTAAAGAAAGTGGCAGCTGGAGAGGCCGGGGGTTAGGTTAGGTTAGGTCAGGTTAGGTTAGGTTAGGTTAGGTTAGGTTAGGTTAGGTTAGGTGCTTATAAATTAGGGTTGAGTTAATTTGCTACATTCCCTCAGTAAAGACCTGGTTGGTTGGAGGAGGGAGAGAGAGGAAGGGAGGGGAAGGGAAGGGGGAGGAGTGGGGAGTGAGGTAATAAATTAATATAAATACTTTTTTGTTGTGTGTTTTAAATAACTTGGGATAATCTTACTACAGCAATGTACAGATAGTCATTACACAATTCTCTCCTGCACACACACACACACACACACCCTTCCCCCCTCCTACCCCCATACACCCCACCCTTCACCCCTCCCTACCCCCACATACACCCCACCCTTCCCCCCTCCTACCCCCCCCTTACCCCACCCCTTCCCCCCCCTCCCTACCCCCCACATACACCCCACACATTCACCCCACTCCCTACCCCCCACACACCCCCCTTCCCCACTCCCTACCCCCACATACACCCCACACACCTTCCCCCCACTCTACCCCCCACCCCACACCCCTTCCCCCCACCCCCCCAATCGATCTTAACTCCCAGCTACTCCTGACGATGATAACAGTAAGAGAATGCCTGCATGTTGACCTGATTGTGAATTATAAAGATGAAATAAAGAGACGTTCTCCTCATGGCTCCTTCCTCGTTGATTAGCAGATCGCATGAGACCTGACCGAGTGTCCGCCATCACAACACGGAGGGGAAAAAATATAGTGGTTTTAAGAGAGATAATGGAGGGGAGAGAGAGAGATAACTATTGATCAAACTTTAGTTAAAATAACCTAACCCAACCTAACCTAAGCTAACCCAACCTAACCTAAGCTAACCTAAGCTAACCTAAGCTAACCTAAGCTAATCTCACCTTACCTAACCTAACCAAAATATAAACAATTCCATATTTTCATTATTTTATTTTTCTAAACTGATCAAGATGGCGAAGCGAGGCGATAAACTGATCAGACTCGAAGACAAACACTGATCAACAATTACTGATCACCGGAAGTCGTGACCGATAGATTGTTATTTATTGTTAATTGTTGGGGCGATAACATCGATAATCGCGCCTTATCCGGTGCGTGAGTTCCTCCTTCCTCCTCCTTCCCCCTCCTCTCCTTCCTTCCTTCAACCCACCTTCACTCTCACCCCCCATCTCCCTCTCAGTTAAAGTGTGGGAAGAATTTAAGAGAAAGTGTGGAAGGAAAGGAGAAAGGAAGTAGGTGGTGGAGGAAAGGGGGAGGGGGAGGAAGGAAGAGAGAGAGAGAGAAAGAGGGTGTAGTAAAACATGGAAAGGGAGGAGAAGAAGAGAAGATAGGAGATGGAGAGAGGGAACAAATGGTGAGAGAGAAAATGGATGAGAAACAAAGAAACAAACAAACAAACAAACTAGTTCTTGTCTACTTAAAAACAAAGAAAAATAAGAAAAATAGAAGTAAAGAAGAAACAGGAGAAAACAATGAAGTAAATAATAATAAAAAACATCATAACTTTTCATTCATTTTATCAGTTCCTTCTGGTTATGTTTTGTATTTTGTTTTTATATTTTCCTTCCTTCCTTCCTTCCTTCCTTCCTTCCTTCACTGATACTCCTTTTCCTATTATTCCTTTCGAATTTCCCCACCACCACCACCGTCACTACTACCACCACCACTACCACTACTACCACCACCACCACCCTGCAATCACTACTACCACTACCACCACCACCACCACCACCTACCACCACCACCACCACCTACCACCACCACCGTCCACTACTACCACCACTACCACTACCACCACCACCACCACACCACCGTCACTACCACCACACCACCACCACCACCACCGCTTCACCATCACCTCCATCACTACCACCACCACCACCACCACCACCCACCACCACCACCACCACCACCACCCACCTTCACCATCCTCCATCACTACCACCCACCACCACCACCACCATTTCCATCACACCTCCATCACCACCATCACCCTCCTACCCACTATCACCACCCCACCACCACCACCTACCTCCACCACCACCACACCACCACCACCACCACACTCCACCACCACCACCACCACCACCACCTCCCACCACCACCACACACCACCACCTCCACCACCACCACCACCACCACCATCACCCACCACCACCATCACCTCCATCACTATAAAGACCACAGTAAGTCAAGTGGACCTTCCCCCTCTTATCCCCCCTTCACTCATTCTCTCTAACTCTCCTCCTCCCCCATCTTCCCCCTCCCAGTAATGGAGCAATGACCATGACAGTCCACTTGTGCTTGCCCCCCTCCCCCTCTCCTCCCCCCACCTTCTCCATTCTCCTCTTCTCTCCCTTTCTCCATCTCCTTTCCTCTTCCTCCATTCTCTCCCTTCCCACCCTCCTTCCTTAATTTTCCATTCCCCGTTCCCATCCCCACTCTCCTCCACTTATTCACCCCTCCCCCCCTCCCCCCCCACTTCCTCTCCCCCTCTCCCCGCACCATCTATGCTTTATGTGATGGCGAGGACATGACCCAAAACACCTGAGAGGTAATAATGTTCACCTGTTGCTGATTTACAGGTGGCAGGTGAGGCCTTATCTCCACACCATCTAGGGAAGGGGGAAGGGGGGAGGGGGGAGGGGGAGGGGGAGGGGGAGAGACTCATCAAGGAGATCTTTTGATTACGAGAGAGAGAGAGATTAAGGTTTAAATGATATTTTTAATGCTTTAGAAATTTCATGTTGCTTTTTTTTTGAGGGGGGGAAGATATATTGTCACCATCTTCATCACCATCATCACCATCATCACCACTACACTATTCTTATTATCACCATATTATCGTGAGTTGCATTGTTTAATCTATTCACTATCAATAAAGAATAATGATTAGAATTCTTATCACTATCATATTCTTAACCTCTTGATAATCAATGACATCTTTGAATATGTAATTTGATCATGATTAAAGGTCATTAAATGTCATTAAAGGTCATTACGAGTACCAAGTAATAGTTCAATACATAATTACTTAACGATACAATACACTTAGAGAAAAAAACAAGAACGGGAATAAGACACGAATTGGAACTAATAATTGATAAGAATTATATTAATTATTTCATACTAATTTAAAGAAAGTCTATTAACCTTCTTGACCGACTCGTGATAATAGATTTTTTATTCACTTTTCTACTAAATAAAAATCAATGGAATATTGTGATTACAGAGGAATAATTTCAAACAGGTGAGACGTGATTGAACAGGTATCTGGCCTCTCTCAGGTGGGAGTATACCTGAGAATAACTTAAAAAAACGACGGAATTTGGCCCAATGAATGTGACGTCTTCCAGGTAGTGTTAATTAGCAAGGTGATGTCTGCCTTTACCTGTATTCACCACACCTTTATCACGTGGGTCCATTACTTCTCTTCTCCCCTCTTCTTCTTCCTCTTCTACTTATTTTTTATTTTTATTCTCCTCTTCTTCCTTCCTTCTTCCTTCCTATCCTCCTTCTCCTCCTTTCATCCTTCTCCTTATCCTTATCTTATCCTCTCCATCAATCCATTACTTCTTTTCCTCTCCCTTAAATTATTCCTTTACTTCACTTATCTTCCTACCATGCCTCCTCCCCTACTCCCCCATCTTTTCTCCCCTCCTCCTCCCACACTCACTTGCCCTTCCCCAGTCATCTCTTTCCTTCACCTGCCCTTCCTCACCCCCCAACCCTCTCTCTCTACTCAGCGGGACACAAGAGAACTAGGCACAACACCTGGCTCTCCCGGTCACCTGTTAAGACAACATACACCTTCGCCGGCTCCCAGGTCATTTATTTACAGGTAATTGTTGTGGAGGTAAAAGCTCCCCCTCCCTCCCTCTCCCCTCTCATTCTTTCCTTTTCCCTCCCCATTTCTCCCTTACTCCTTCCCTCACTTACTCTCTTATCTTCTGTTCCTCCTCCTCCTCCTCCTTTCTTCTTCCTCTCCTCCCTCCCTCCCTCATTCAGTCTCTCCTCCCCTCCCCCCCCTTCTAAATCACTGTTTTGACTCGATATAATATTTATCCTCAAAGAGTTCCATAAGGCTTAAAGTCCATATTAAAGACTGTTAGATTGTCGGCCTAATGGACGTATCTTATGGAAGCTTGATTAACAGTGGTCCAATGGAAATCACTTGTATTTAAACCCCGATCTTTCTCTCTCTTTCTCCCTATTTCTCCCTCCTTTATCTCTCCCTTTCTTTATCTCGTACTCTCCCTTGTCTCTCCCTCTCTCCTATTCTCCCTTCCCCCCATATCACCTCACCCACCCCCCCCCCCTCCCCTCCCCTCCCCTCCCTTTAAAAAGAACCAAAAAATGAACGCCACCTCTTTGTTCACTGAGCCACAAAGTTTGTTCATCAAGCCTTAAAGGTTCCTCTCTATGGTGCTGTCTGGAAGGGATTGAACAGCTTTCTTGTCGAGTATAATATTGTGGTTTTTTTATATATATCGGACAATACTCATCATTATTGTCCGTCTGTTTGCATGTCAATAGGTGTTCTTGTTAGTCTATTTCTCTCTCTGTCTCTCTCTTTCTTTCTTCTTGTGGTATGTGTGTGTCTGTGTGTGTGTGTGTGTGTCTGTGTGTGTGTGTGTGTGTGTGTGTGTGTGTGTGAGTATATTTTTACCTTGTGCTCATTCTGTTCGTTTGTTCATATATTAGAATCAAAAGGTATATTCTCTCTTTCTCTCTTTCTGTCTCTTCTCTCTTCTTCTCTCTCTCTGTTCTGTCTCCTCCTCCCTCCCTTCCCCTTCTCTACTTGCTTTTTCCTCCTCTCTTCCCATACCTCCAAGTCCATCTCCCCCTCCTCTCCTACTCCCTCCTACCCCCCTCCTTCCCCTCCCATTCCGCAACCATTACTTACATTTCGTGCTATTTCCTTCACTGTCCTCCTTTCTCCTCCTATCGATTACAACACCTGACGGCTAATTCTTGACGGAAATTATGGTGAGTAGATTCAGCCCCCTCCCCCCTTCTCAATTCTCTCTCAACCCCCCTTCCTCCCCCATCTTTCCCTCATTCCATCAATTCTCCTTCCTTCACCCCTTCCCTCCTTCCATCACCCTTCTCTCCCCATTTCTTCCACTCTAACCCCCTAATCCTTCCTGACTTCTCCCATCACCCCTTCCACTCTCCCTTCCACCCTCTTACTGACAGGACTGGATGCCCGTAGATGGATGGATGAATGGCTGAATGGATTAGTAGATGGATAGATAGACAGATAGATAGTATGAGTCACAATCACCACCATCACCACCCTCACCATCACTCATCACCACCATCACAACACCTGAACCATAAAAAACAAAAACAAAAACAAAGATAATGATTACCAGGTGACCAGAATCACACGCCCTTTCTACCTCGAGACGTAATTGGGTGACGAAACAAGGTAGTTATAAGACTGACGCGTCACCCAATGATTGTGATCTGAAAAAGGGAAGTGTGTGTGTGTGTGTGTGTGTGTGTGTGAGAGAGAGAGAGAGAGAGAGAGAGAGAGAACACAACACAAACACCATCAATAAAACCTAATGAACACTTAACCAACAGACTCAGACAGGTAAATCCATCAACAGGTAACTTCTCTCACCTGGATCTCAAAGGACGAATCAGTGACACTATCTCCTTCCTGCTGCACCTTGACAATTCTTATTGGTCACGTTCGATTCCTTAATAGCTCCAAGTGTGACCGGAATCCACCAATTGGCTGTCAGGTGTGAGGTGGTAGTGTGACGTGGGTGGTGGTAGTGTGAGGTGGGTGTGGTGTGGGTGTGGTGTGGGATGGTGTGGGGGTGGTGTAAGGTGATAGATGATACCAGATAAAAGTGTTAGTCTTTGTGGGGGTTTTCTTTCGTTGTCTTTAAGTTATATCTCTCTAAGATGTTGGTAACAATGTAAATACTGATTTTTGTTATATATCTATCTATCTATCTATCTATCTATATAATGAATCAACACACAAACGAACACTGCGGTCAAAATCACGCCAAACTAAATCACGCCAAACTAAATCACGCCAAACTACCAATTAATTAACTCTTATTCAGTAATCAAGGGAGTTAATCACCTTCACTCTCAACCAATCACATTACACATTACCTGTTCGAGGGTCTTCAAGATGGACTCCTACACCTGTGGCTTCTTCAGGTAACTCTAATTACCTTTTCATTTCATTATTCCTTCTTCCTATTTCGTTTTTAGCATTTTTTTTCTTTATGTCACGTTAGTTTGTTTTCGTTATTATTCGTCTAAAAATTCTTAAAAAAAACGGTAAAATAACATGTAATTGAAATCTTTCTCATTCTTCTCCCCCCCCCCTTCCTTCCCCCATTCCTTTTCTCTCCCTTTCCTTCCCCTTTTTTTTTCTTTCATTCTCCTTCCTTCCTCGACATCTCCTCCTCCTCTACCCCCTCCCCACACATAATCACAGCTCAAACGTGTCACGACTGGGAAAAAATCTCATGCTAAGCAATTTGATGTTTAAAGCCTTTTCCTTCGCTCTGTCAGATGTCTGTGTGAGAAGAACTAACCAGACATATGAGTATTTACTGCATGTCTCTCAAACCAACTTAAAACCCTAACACCTCAAGAAGTCAGTAAACCTAAAAATGAAACCCCCCCCCAAAAAACCCCGACTGTATTAAGAGTTATATTACTGTAATGTTTATATTTATTGTAATTACAGAATATTACAGTGAAATTATACAGTCAATGGAACACACTTTGGCCTTCAGGTGTTACAGTACTTTAAGCTGTAGTCCAATAACAAAACTGTACCCTGATGGTTATTGATGGTTATTGTTGTTGTTGTTGTTTGCTGTTGTTGTTGTTGTTGTTGTTCTAAAAAAAAAAGGTCAACAAAACCAAATATGTTACATTGCTTCATTTGGTTTTGTTTTTCGAGTTCAACAGCCATCTTGTGTTGCTCTCGTTAGTAATGCCTTGTTGAGTAGTTGCAATAGAGAGTGTGTCTGTTTCCTTCACTGGTCATTGTATTCTGTGATTTATTTCTCTTCACTGCAATAACCAGAAAGCAACAGTGACTCACAGAGCTTTATATACTGCAATAAATCGTCCTTCACTGCAATAACAAGCAATTAACAGTGACAAAAAGAGCCTTATATACAGTGACTTATCCCTTTATCCTTCTTCACTACAACACAATACACGTGAAACAACCCAATTCAACAATAACAACAACAACCTCACAACACAACAATCAACAACTTCACTTCACCACAACACAACAAAACAACTTCTTCATCTTCTCTGTTAGTCTATCTGTATATACCATCAGTTTAAACCTGACTAACCTAATCAACTTACACATGCAAATCTTTCTTAATATGTATGTGTGTGTGTGTGTGTATGTGTGTATGTGTGTGTGTGTGTGTGTGTGTGTGTTGCTAGCTCCTATTAACCTGTTGACTCACCTGACGAATGACCATTATAGTGCTTAAGATAGAGAGGAGAGAGAGAGAGAGAGAAAAAGTAATTAGAATTTGCTTTATTTATGATCATACCTGCCACGTCTCGTACAGGTGAGTTACTCTTTACTGAAAGGTCTTTATTGGTCTGTGTCTATTAGTTATTGAGTTTATTGTTGTCTTTATCCCAGGTATTTTATTTTACTGTATTTATTTATTTATTTTGTTTGTGTGTGTATATTTGAGGTGTTTGGGGATATCAGTTAGTATAAATTATAATAAGGTTTGGTAATAATAATAATAATAATAATAATAATAATAATAATAATAATAATAATAATAATAATAATAATATGTGTGTGTGTGTGTGTGTGTCTATATGAACGCATTTTTACATACTCTAACAAAACAATATTCCGTACCCTCAACACTTCACAGTTAACCTTCCTGACCTTACATCCAACACCTCCACACAGGTAAACCAAAACACCTGGCTTAATTACCTCAAATACCTGGAGAAATAAAACCTAACATAAAACTACCCCCCCCCCTCTCAAAAAAAAAAACCCCACCGATTTATTTCCCATGAATCTCGTACTTTAATCCCTCTTAACTTGATCCTAATATGAGAAGATTTTAACCACACTCTCAGTTACGCCAGACGAAGCAAAAACATCTCTCGAGTAGAAGAAACTGCCTAGGTCGTCAGGTCGGGAGAAGCTGCGTGTTATCTGAGGTTAAGATCAAAGAGGGATGAGAAGTCTGGACTGTTTATTAGTTAATGGTTCCAGCTCCTGGTTAAACACATCCCTCCAGTACAGATAGAACAATTTACATTAAGAATTACCTTATCTCGATCATGCACAGGTCTTAGTATCCTTGCAACGTCCCCCCCAGCACCTCCCCAGCCCCACCCTACCTCACCTCCCCCATCCGAAACCACCAGGTAAAGAAAAATAAAAGGGTCGGTGCTCTAAATTGGTAACAAAGGCTGTCGTGTCTACAGGGAGGGGGCGTTGCGTGCGTTGTTACCAGCTAAAGCCAGTCTAAATTCTTGTATCGATATCAAGGGAGGTGGTCGGTACTCCGTTTTGGTAAGACTGATGAGTCGGTTCCCTTCAACATGGGTTATCAGGGGACGACTGAGTTATGGCAACACTGACAACACGAAAATATATTCTGGTAACTGTGGGAAGAATCTTTTTGTGGTGAGCTGTGAAGAAAGATGCAAGACGAAGCTTTTAAATAAGATAAAATAAAAGTGTGTTAAGGTGTGTTAGAAAAAATGTGTTAAGGTGTGCTAGAGTAATATAAAAGTGTGTTGAGGTGTGTTAGAGTAATATAAGAGTGTGTTGAGGTGTGTTAGAGTAATATAAGAGTGTGTTAAGGTGTGTTAGAGTAATATAGATGAGTTTAAACCTGGAAATTAGTTAAGTTTTAGGTACCTTGTTTTATATTGATGATAAAAGATAAGCTTCCAGGAGAGGCTTCACTTGATGATGGGAGAGAGAGAGAGAGAGAGAGAGAGAGAGAGAGAGAGAGAGAGAGAGAAGTAGAGACTGACAGAAGTAGAGACTGACAAAGAGACAGACAGACAAACAGACAGAAATAGACAGAAACAGACAAACAAAAAAATAAAAAAAAATAAAAACCCACAGTATTGCCACCTAAGAATATCCTCTTGTATGGAGTATCTTCTTGATGTATGTTTATCACTAATCAACATAAGTTCTTTTTGTTTTCTTGTAAATTTTTCCCTCTTTTATTATCGCTTTTATACATTATCGATTTTATTTTAGTATTAATTTCTTCTGCCAATTACCTGTCATGACTTTAAGACTCGATTTGGGATATTTATTCAAGGATTATAATATGAATGATGGTGGACAAAATTATAGAGGCTTAATATCTATAATTTTGATGAGGATTTTGGTAATGTTGAGTGTTTTTGATTAGTAAGGGGTCTTTAATTAGTTAAGGGGTCTTTAATTAGTTAAGGGGTCTTTAATTAGTTAAGGGGTCTTTAATTAGTTAAGGGGTCTTTAATTAGTTAAGGGGTCTTTAATTAGTCAGGGGTCTTTAATTATCATTCATTAAGTCTTAACACCTTAATCTTACCTTTAAATCACCGTCAATCACTAAGTCTTTAAAGTTTCAAAGACTCCAATGGCAAGAGATCTTTAACCCCCCCCCTACACACACACACACACACACACACACACACACACACACACACACACACACACACACACACACACACACACACACACACACACACACATAAATAAATAAATAAATAAATACAAAATAACAAATAAAAATTCACCCAAAGAATTTATAAATGTTTCAGGTAAGGCAAGACGAAGGAGGAAAAGAAGGAGACGAAGAAGAAGAATGAGAAGAAGAAGAAGAGGCGTTGCTGACATACTCTGTGATAAATGGGAAGAAGAAGAAGAAGAATAAGAAGAAGATGAAGCAGTAACTCAACAATTAAGATTTACAAAATTAAATGAGAATAATTAAAACTGCTGAGTTAAAAATCAAAATAAATAATAATACTAAAATGTTTAAAATGATTGACCAAATTTTTAAGGCAAATTAAATATGATAATAATTATTGATAATGTTAAAGGTATAATTGATATATTGAAGGTGAGTTAATTATCAAGATGAGAGTTGAAGTTTGTTGAAGGTAAAGATAAATTAGATGAATTTACTGAGGAAGGAAAATCAATAAATAAAATATAAATGAGAAAAAAATACGTGTAAAAGAAAAATAATAATAACGAAAATAAGAGAATAATGATGGCGAAGAATACAAACATAATTACTTTGAGGTGATTGAAGTTTACATCTGTGCTTGTTAAAGGCTTGAGGCTAATTAATAATATATGATTCATCGTCAAACAGGTGATCACTGCAGCACGTTCCACTCCACTGACTAATTTAACCCACCCACCTACCCGCCACCCACCTACCACCCACCCATACCCACCCACCCACCCTCCCACCCACCCACCATCACCCTCACTCCCTCAAACAAAAAATATACCCACAAATATAACCTAATTTCTCCCCTTGATCGTAATATCACAGTGTGTGTGTGTGTGTGTGTGTGCGTGTGCGTGTGTGTGTGCGTGTTCATCAGAGCGTATACAGTAAAGGGTCCTCCAACACTTGGGTAAGCGTGAGGGGCGTGCGGGCGTCAGTGAACGATCACCCGCCCACCTCCACCCACCCCAACCATCTCCACCCACCTACCTACCCGCCCACTCCACCCACACAATTGAGGCAATGGACCTTGGAGTTTGGTGGTCATTGTAGGAGGAAAAAGAGACGAGGTTGAAGAAAAATTGGCATATAATCTGTACTTGAAACAGACGGACTGAGAGACGAGCGTGTCGAGGCCTCTTGTGTGTTCTGTTTAGGGATGACTTTGGGGTGGGTGAGGGGTGGGTGGGCAGGGGTGGAGTGGGTGGGTGGAGTGGGGGCAGGGGTGGGTGGGTGGGTGGGGGTGGGTGGGTGGGGTGGCAGGGTGGGTGAGTTTAGGGTGGGTGGGTGGCAGGGGTGGGTGGGTGGGGTGGGTGGGTGGGTGGGGAGGGGGTGGGAGAGATAGGAAGGAGGGGGAGAGACAGACAAGAAGAGTGTCAGGAAGATAGGTAGAGAGACAGTGAGAGAGAGAGAGAGACACAGGGAGAGAGACGGGGAAGAAGGAGGGAGAGACACATAAGAAGAGAGACAGCGAGAGACAGGAAGGAGGGAGGGAGAGAGACAGGAAGAGACAGCGAGACACACGACGTGTAGTTGAACCTGTCTCTTCTCTTTCTGAAAACCTCCACCAAGTGTTGTATATTTATAATGGGCAAAACACATCTCTCTCTCTCTCTCTCTCTCTCTCTCTCTTTTGGGTTGGGTTGGGTTGGGTTAGGTCTCAGAATAATCCCCTTGTCTTCGTAGGAGTTAGGACAATTTCAATGCTTATTTCTCGACAACAGAACATTTCAAAGGGTCTGGCCAATCTCTAGGACAATATATCAGGAGTTGGCTCAATGATAGGACACCACAGTAGGTCTTGATCGGTACCTAAACAGCCCCTTCAGACCAACACACCTTCAGGACAACACTGTGGGGGACCTCATCTGCTGCAGGAAAAGCAAAATTTCACAGGAAACCATCGGGATTTTTGGCTAACATATACGACTGTCAGATGGATGTCAATTGCTTGGTTATTATTGTGGGTTAATGGGTAGTGTTCAGAAATCCACGTACATATCAGAAATCCACGTACACATCCACGTACACACCTGAGAACGCGTCAGGACAACCATATCGGCCTTGGTTTAATCGCAGGTAAATAACATGAAGTCTTGTCCACATTAAAGACATTAGTTAAGGAGGACGTCAGGTGAGAGGTTAATAATACAAGCAAACGTTCACCAACACTCTCCACAACACCCCCATCAACACACCCAACAATACGTTCACCAACACCCCACCCCCCACAACACGTTCACCAACACCCCCCAACAATACGTTCACCAACATCCCACCCCCAACACGTTCACCAACACCCCCACAATACGTTCACCAACCCCCCCCAACAGTACGTTCACCAACACGTTCATGGCCTCTCTTACACTCTGGCACTAGTCACCTCACCTCACCTAGCTTGTCCCACAGTCATCCTCACATTACAGAGCTTAAAGATGTATTTATGCATTTCACGCCATAAACCTCCCGTGTACATTTGTGAAGCTTGATGTCTGGCAATGAACATGACACACACACGAATAGTCAGAGTGTGTGTGTGTGTGTGTCTCTCTCTCTTTCATGCAGATAAAATTCCTACATTTACTTTTATGCATTTTACGAGGGAGTCTGCCAGTGGATACTTGTATTTTTAACGTCCATGCAAAGTGTAAATATGACCCTGGGTGGTGGGTGTACACGGGGTGTCGGCAGCCGGGGAGGACAGCCTTCTCCCAACACCTGTGTCCTCTTCCCCAAGAATACAAATGAAGCGGAGATAGTGAGAAAAATGTTATCCCACAGGTTTCATTTAGGTCGTTTATCAGGTGTAGCCCAGGTACTCAAATTCGCTCTTATTGCATCTGGTTTCAAAGGAGTATCTTAGAGAAACTGTTCCTGTACGCTTGGCATAGAGGTGCATCCTGTACAGACATTGTAACAAGGTTCTTTATGATAATTCCGCTTCATAATAATGCGAATTTTGATCCTCCACAAGTATAAAAAATAATAAACAATAGAAACTGGAAGTAAAGTGACGGCGGGGGTAAAAAAAAGTCGTCGATAATGTGTGGGTAAAAACTGGTCTACAGAAATCTGGGCCAGGTAGACACGGCAGCGGCGGCCTCCACCTCCTCTCTCACTCTCCAAAACCTACACTGAATTGTGACTCTTTGATCAGTTGAGCAAGGTGAGGTCACAACACCTGTGCACGAGAATTATTATCTGGAAATACAGGTAAACTTTTGTTCTGAAAAAATTTATGCACACATACATACACACACATACATATGCACATACAGACGCACGTACACACACAAACACACACACACACACACACACACACACATTGAAATATTATTTACATAAAGCTCAGAGGCTGTAACTCGTCTACATGTAAGTATTCAAGTTTTCAGTAAGAGCCGCAGTGTTGACGTACATAAGTCAAAACATGACAACGACGTGTTTAAATTTTCTCTCTGGCACCTGAACTGACAACACTGAAGGTAATTGGTGTCAGGGTGTCAGGGAAGAGTGTCAGTAGAGTGTGTACAACCTCACGATGATGACTGTTGTGAAGATGGTTACTAGGACATATGAGGGCGTTATGAGGTAAACAACATGCTATAAATAAACTGGTATATCACTTCAATAAATCGTGTTGGTACTAAACATGATGTCTGTTACTGTGAGTGTTGTCAGCACAGTGTCAGCTTAGAGTAAGGTTATATTGTCAGTGTATCATCATCTTGGTGTCAGTTTACTTCATGGTTTGGACTGTGCGAGTCATTCCATGAGTTTGCTGATGTTGTATTAATAGTTAGTCAGTTGTCACCTCAAACGTTAGTCATGTGTTAGGGATTAATAGTGTGCCTTAGTGTCAGCCCAACCGCTAGTTCCTTATATCAGTGTCAGTCCATAAACAACCTGGTGTCAGCTCTTAGCCCAGTGCCAACCTATTAAAGAGTTCACAGTGTCAAGCTATCTGCATCCAACAATGTCAGCTCGCTGTCAGTCCATACCAATTCAGTCCACTACCAACCCATCGTCAGCCTGCCACAAGAACTGCGTCAGTCCACTATCCAACCCATCGTCAGCCCGCCACAAGAACTGCGTCAAACCATTACCCAACCAGGTGTCAGCACCGCCACAAACACTGCGTCAGTCCAGGGCAAACCAACCTATTGCCATCCAACACTATCGGTTTAATATCAGTCCACCACTAGCACTGTCAGCCTTAATGTCAGCCCGCCCAAACCACTCTGTCAGCTTGAGACAGTTCCAAATTCATCCTCCACCTCTTCAGTTCAGTGTCAGGTCAACATTCCATAGTATCTTGTGGGTTGTTCTGGACGTCTCATTTATGTCGGCGTGAATTCCATCATGGAAACTACCCAGCCAATGAGAATACAGACTGGTCAAGGGCTGTGACCTGAGACGAATACTGATTGGCTGATTGGCATGGTACTCCGGATGAACCTTGTAACATTCGGCGTCATATAAGGAGTAGTGGTCGAGGTTTGTCTCTCTTGTAAAGTACCTTTATCAGTTACTAATATTATTGTATTTATCTATATATTTTACTTGTGTCTTAGTTTATAGATTCATACAGTCGTAAATGTAGTACAATATAATGCGGACATCACAATCATAGGGAATTATTTAGAAACTGTGGAGGTCCCAAGCGACTACCTTGTGGGACGCCGGACATTTGTTGAATATCACCCATTCTATTTCTTTTTTTTCACCCAAGAGTCTTATACTGCCTCTGATATTAAGCTTTTCTCAACGCTTATGCTACTGGATATAACTGGAGATCACGATAAATCTCTATTTACAACTCTATGGAAAATTTTTATCACCAGACAAAGTTATTTCGATAAAAGAAAAATCATTGATAGACAGTTATGGTCTCTCTCTCTCTCTCTCTCTCTCTCTCTCTCTCTCTCTCTCCAGCAAACAATGATAACTATTATTACTTACAGTGAACCTCGGAGAAAAAAAAATTATATCGTCCACTGTTTTGACAATAACTCCTGAAGAATGTGTACAAGCTATTCGTTCTATCTGTAATATGGATCGTTCACTTTGATACAACATCTGGGAGGAGGAGGAAGAGGACGGGGAGGAGGAGGAGGACGAGGAGGAGGAGGAGAACGAGGAGGAGGAGGACGAAGAGGAGGAGGAAAACGTGGAGGAGGAGGAGAACGGGGAGGAGGAGGACGATGAGAAAAAAAATTCCTCTTCGTTCTTTCTCTATGGGATCAAACTATACATGGCTCATTGAAGTGTTCTGAACCATCACTGTATTTCTTATCAGTGTTTCAAATTTTATCAGATAAGAAGCTGCTGCTGCTGTTGTTGTTATTGTTTCCTGTGATAAGACTGCCCAAACACTACGGATAATTTCTTTACGGATATTTTCTCATTCGAATATTACAAGATTCCCCTGACTCAAGGCTCCTGTACATCGAGTCATGAGGGATATACGTGAAATTATACGACACATCAGATGGTCACACATGAGGTAGTATTCATGAGTTATGCAATTGCAGATTAAGATGGAATTATAGATATGAAAATCAGACGAACTTAGCGTATGCATATGTAGAATGGGAGGCCACAAGTCAGTGTGTAGGACATTTATGAGTGTGTGTGTGTCTGTATGTGTGTGTGTGTGTGTGTCTGTATGTCTGTGTGTGTCTGTATGTCTGTAGTATCTGTGTGTGAATCTGTATAAAACCAAAATAACTAGAAGAAGCTTAATTAATACCACTACTACCTAATTCAAACCTAAACACGAGGCTAGGTAATCCCAATTCAGTATGTAAAGTATTTGGGTAAAGTTAACAGGTGATCAGGGACCATACTGTGTGATGATGACAGGTGATCAGGTAATTATATCATGATGACAGGTGACCAGGTAAAGAGTTGTTTGAGGATCCTGGATGCCGAAGAGAAACAGGATATTGTTGGATATTTTGTTTCCCTGCTTAATTGCTTTCCTTGCTTAATTATTTACCTGCTTAATTATTTACCTGTTTAATTGTTTACCTACTTAATTGTCTACCTGCTTAATTGTTTACCTGTTTAATTGTTTACCTAATTAATTGTCTACCTGCTTTATTGTCTACCCATCTAGTAATTTAAGTTTACACCTTTACTTGTTTACCTGTTTCTTTAGCTATCTGTTTAGCCTCTTGTTTGCCTGTTTTCCTGTGTATCTGTTTGTTTACCTATCTGTTTACCTGTCAGCCACCACACCTGGGCTGCGAAGGGAGAGGCTCATAGCTTGTGTGGGTAGTATGGACACTACCCTCAGACGGATACCTCCCCCTCCCCACATACGCACCTCCCCACAACACACCCCCCCACACACACCCCTTATAAAAACCAACACCAATAAAATCCTCACAGAAACTTAAACCACTTAAAAGAAAAAAAACTAAACCCCGAGAACTAAATTATATAAACCATTTTTTTGTTCTTCTTCAAAACCTTAGCGAGAACAAGACAAAAAATCCGCAAGAAATGACTTAAACCAGAGAATAAGAAGTTAGTACAAAGACCCACAGCAGGAAATTAAAGAAAACGTGAGAAAACGACGATATAATGGATGTGTGATTATTTTTTTCATTAGAAGGAAACAAACATTAAGGGGGGGAAGAGGTGGACAGGAAGATCTATCGTAACTGAAGAATTATACCATAGTTAATATTTTATTTATGTTGCGTACAAACACTCAGATAATCAGAAGGGTGATGAAAAGAGTCAATCAGAGACAATCAGGAAATGGTCTTGAATTTTAGGATGTGTTGACAGATGGTAAAAAATCAGGAAGACCACTTGAATACGATCTAATTAAATGCATTGTTAGGTTTGGTTTGGTTAGGTTTGGTTTGGTTAGGTTTGGTTTGGTTTGGTTTGGTTTGGTTTGGTTAGGTTTGGTTTGGTTTGGTTTGGTTTGGTTAGGTTTGGTTTGGTTTGGTTTGGTTTGGTTAGGTTTGGTTTGGTTTGGTTTGGTTTGGTTTGGTTTGGGGTTTGGTTTAGGTTTGGTTGGGTTTGGTTTGGTTTGGTTGGGTTTGGTTTGGTTTGGTTTGGTTTGGTTTGGTTAGGTTTAGGTTAGGTTTGGTTTGGTTGGGTTAGGTTAAGTGAGATAATAATGGTATACACTGAACTTAAAGGGAACTCAGGTGTTAGTGAACATTGCATCAGACACTTGCTTGTTCAGTAGTAAAGAACGCCTGTCAGTGAGAGAGAGAGGAGGGCGGAGAGAGGGGGTCGTGGGGGGTCTCGTCGGGGGGTCGTGGGGGTCGGTCGTTGCGTGTTCTGGAGGTGCTATAATAAACATGAACAGCGACCACATTTGACCCTTAGGCTAAAATACACTTCTTGCTTAGTCCAGTTTCTCAAGTTATGTCCGAGGGCGATAGACTGAAACGAGGGGCGAACTCCTCATACACTGGGGAGGAGGGTGACTTGGGGAGGTTAGAAGGGGAGAAAATGGAGATGGGGAGGTAAGGAGGAGGGTGAATGAGGAGGTGGGGAGGTTAGAAGGGGAGAAAATGGAGATAGGGAGGTAAGGAGGAGGGTGGGGGGGGGACTTTGGGAGGTTAAAATGGGAGAAAGTGACGATGGGGAGATAAAGAGTGGAGAAAAGGGGAGTTGGGGAGATACTCAAATGGTTAAGTCAGTTTATTCCAAGTTCACTGTCTTTATGGGTCTCAGTTAAGTGCACGAAGCCTCAGTTAAGTACACGAAGCCTCAGTTAAGTACACGAATCCTTATTTAAATACACAAAACCCCAACTAAGTACCAGTTAAGTAAGCGAAGCCTCAGTTAAGTACACGAAGCCTCAGTTAAGTACACGAAACCTCAGTTAAGTACACGAAGCCTCAGTTAAGTACACGACAACACACTTAAATAAAGGAAACCACACTTAAGTACAGGGGTTATTATTTAAGTGGATCAGCCAAGCAGTTCACGAGGCTTATCATATCACGTAATCACTTCTTCAGTAGAGACCAGAGAAAAAAACACGCCACACACACTCAACCTTCTCTCCGTCTCCCCTTCCCTTCCTCCTTCTTCTCCTCTTCCCTCCCTCTTTTTCTACCTCATTCTTTCGTTTCCTGATTCTTTCCCTCCCTCCCTTCCTCCTTCCTTTCCTGTCTATCTCCCTCCTTCCCTTCCTCACTCTCTCTTTTCTTCCTTCCCTCTTCCTCCTCCCACCCTATCTCCCTCCTTCCCTCTCTTCCTACTTCCCTCTCTTCCTCCTTCTCTCCCTCGTTTTCTTCATTCCTTCCCTCCCTCCTCCTTTCCTCCTCTCTCCCTCCTTCTCTCCCTCCTTCCTTCGTCGTGGGGGGAGGGGGCTGAGTGGTGCTCTGGTAGCCAGGATAATCCACTTACTCACTATTGACCTGTTCCGCGCCATTCATCTTAGCTTTGTGGCTCCCCTTACAACCCACCTACCCACCCCTACCCCACCAACCCCCACCTACCCAACCCAACCCCACCAACCCTTCCCTCCCTCTCCCTGCTTCCAAGGTTCCACTGTGGTTTCCCAGGTTCCCCTCCATCAGTCCTCCTCCTCCTCCTTACTCCCCTCCATCTAGTTCTTCCTTTCCTCCCTCCCCTCCCCTCTCCCATCACCCCCCTTCCTATACCCCCATCTACCCCCCTCCTCATCACCCCCCCGACCCTCACATTGTCAGCCAACATATTGTGGTCATATTTTTTTTCCTCTGATTCTATCTTTTTTTTTCCTCTTCTTTAGCGAATTTGTTTTGTCATTCCTTATACACTTGTTTAAAACTATTTGTAATGGAGTTTTTTTTTATTTCCTTTCATTCTTCGTCTCTTCCTTCCTTCCTTCCTTTACTTCCTTCCTTGATTGATTCCTTTCTTCCTTCCTTCGTTACTTCATTCATTCATTCATTCGTTCTTTACTTCCTTCACTTGTCCCTCCCTTCCTTCCTTCCTTCCTTCCTTCCTTCCCTCTCGACTAACAATATAACGAATAAAAGAAATAAGCTGTAACACCCAATCAAGAGCTACCTGGATTTCTTTCATTCTTCTTTCATTTTTCTTTCATTCTATTCTTTCATTCTATGGTTCCTAAAATTCACATACATTTAGTACCTGTTTCTTCTATCATAAATATAACTAATTCCTTGGTTTAATTTATATACTTTCGGGTGGAGAGGTGGAGTGGAATAGGTGGAGTGGAGGTGGGTGGAGGGAGGTGGAGTGGGATGGGATAGAGGGTGGGGGATGGTGGAGGATTCGAGGGAGTAATAGGTGGAGTGTAGGTAGGTAGGTAGGTAGATAGGTAGGTGGAGGTAGGGTAATTACTCCCATTCATTTGCATAATCGTTGGTGGTCCACTTACAATGTATACTGGAAATACCTTAAGACAGGCATAGAAACTGTTCTCTAAGACAAGTTACAGTTTACATGTAATTATTATTTTGTAACACGATGTCATTTTGTGTCTCAGATTTCATGATATTTGTCCATGAGAATTTGAAATCTGTCTGTCTGTCTGTCCGTGCGTGTGTGTGTCTGTCTGTCTCTCTTGATATACTTTTACTGAGTACAGGTAACTACTCAGGTGTCCATTGAGTACAGGTAACTACTCAGGTGTCCATTGAGTACAGGTAACTATTCAGGTGTCCATTGAGTACAGGTAACTACTCAGGTGTCCATTGTGTACAGGTAACTACTCAGGTGTCCATTGAGTACAGGTAACTACTCAGGTGTCCATTGTGTACAGGTAACTACTCAGGTGTCCATTGAGTACAGGTAACTACCCAGGTGTCCAGTGAATACAGGTAATCATCATTCAGGTGTTCGCAGCGGGCTTAATTGAGTACAGGTAATCCTCTGATACCTAATATATACCTGTAGTTAATGGTACCACTATACCTAGTTTGGTACACTAAACTGCGAGGCATACTTCTTCTTGGTATGCCTATATACTGTAGATCTTGATTCATAGGCCTAGGCTACACACCCCAGATCACATATACTCCCATATAGGCCTTGGCTACACACCCCAAATCACATCTACTCCCATATAGGCCTAGGCTAGACACCCCAGATCACACATATAGGCCTACTAGTATCATACATTCACGTGGTATTCAAATTATATGCAGATCAGTGGCCGCTACAGTTGCCGATTTCGTTTTTTTCCCTCCTCTCTCTTCTCCCCTTCCTGTACTGGCGTCAACAGAGGGCTTGGTGACGCAGGGGGTAGACAGCGAGAGAGAGAGAGTGAGAAAGAGAGATATTTATCACCTTTATCAGCCACCAGGTGCGGCTCTCCCTCTTTTATCACATGATTAAGGTTAGTCTATCATGCCCCGCCAGCCTACGTCACACAGAAGGGGTGAGAAGAAATTTGCATTATTTTTTTTTTATACAGTGAAGTGATGCATCATTTGGAGGGACACAAAATATAGTATAATAAGAAAACACTAATTATTTCTTATCTATTTATATATATCTTACTAATTATACATATATGAGGTGATTTTAATTCTTATTTCGGTTTATTTTAATTAGTAAATATGTCGTAATGTTTGGATTTGTTGTCAGTAGTGATCGTGAAAGGCAATACACGTCTTAGAGAATTTCGATACTGGTCTTGTAGTTATCCATAGCTGACGAGGTGTATGTATGTATGTATGTATGTATGTATGTATGTATGTATTATCTATATATCTGTCTATCTATCTATGTATCTATCTATTTGCCTGTCTGTCTGTCTGTCTCTTCAATGTTATATTATATTTACCAATGAGTGCATGTTAGTCTAGTCAATCCTGCATGACCAAACAAAATCCTTCACACTTTCTAATCAACAAAACGAAAAAAAAAACCCACATTACCTCACCTGCCGGAACTTCCTCAACTAATTACAAACTTCACCAGGTAATAAACACCTTTAATTTACCTTTTCTTTACACTGTGTTAATACCTCATGTATACAATCTAGTCCCATCCTGTAGCCCCCAGCCCTAAAAAATGCCAAGGTATACAAATTAGACACCTGTGTAATTAAGGGCTATTTGATTACTTAGTATATATGTTGTTAGTACACCTTTGTTGATAAGTGTATTGGCAGGTAGTGAGGATATCGTTCCTATTATCCTGAGTAACGACATTTATTAGTTTATATTAGCGGTAATATCACTACTATTTATGACACAGACTTGGTTTAATAGTAGACATTAGTGAACGTCTATTGTCCCCAGGTTACTATTAATACCTATAAGGATATGCACATTACTCTCATTCATATTAAAACCCTGGTGAGGATTATATCATGGTTGGACTTTACCGTGATAGTATATATTTATGTGAGTTATTATACCCTCTGAGTGTTCTTTCTCCTGTAAACACACACAATGTTATCATGAGACTCCCAACTTCAATTATTGGCAATAGTCATTCAGTTTTCCCTTTATACTTTAAATTATATATAAAACATATTGAAAGTTTTATATATTTTTCAGGGTGATTTTTGTAGTTTTGGTTTACGTTGGTTTAGGTTTTGATGTTTTGATTGTTTATGTTGTTTATCTTGGTGTTTTTTTGGTGTTTGTTTGTTTGTGGTTGTGTATGTGTTTCTCTCTCTCTCTCTCTCTCTCTCTCTCTCTCTCTCTCTCTCTCTCTCTCTCTCTCGTCACTGCTCCCTCTCGTTACTCCTCTCTCTCGTCACTCCTCCCTCTCGTTACTCCTCCACCATCTTCATTTATATACAAAAATATACTCATAAACTCTTTTAAACACACACACACACACACACACACACAAACAGGAGGTGTTCATACTCATGTTTTCCTTATGACCAGTTTATACACCAACGTGTCCTTCCACGCCATTCCACTTCCTAATTATACAACAGGACTCCCATCCCTCACCCCTAATTAGCCAACTCTTTTTCCCTTTACCTGACACCCCTAACAGCTCCAAATTACCTCCACTTCAACACTAATTACCAGGACGGATCACCAGTTCCCTCACAACAAGGATTCCCAGCCTCTTAACTAACGATTAAAATGTAGTTAAGTCTTGGCCTCCTTAACCTGCCACCACACCCAACCCCAAGTAATAGTTCCTTCGTTAACCTCAAAGGAAGAACTGTTGTTGTTGTTGTTGTTGTTGTTGTTGTTGTTGTTGTTTTCTCTGGTGGTAGTGTACAGGTTGTTGTTGTTGTTGATGTTGTTGTTGTTGTTGTTGTTTTCTCTGGTGGTAGTGTACAGGTCGTTGTTGTTTTTGTTGTTGTTGTTGTTGATGTTGTTATTATTGTTATTGTTATATTGGTTAGGTTAGGTTAGGTAAGATGACAACAACACAAGAACTCCCCTTGACGTACTCTGAAGGCATTAAAATTAACTATATATTAACAGTAAATCATTATACCATATACAGTAGTACTATAGAATCTAAATAGCTACTCTTAAGAAAACTATATACCATTATTTATTATAGCCTTATAAACAAAACACTATAGAATTTATAGATTAATTATAGTAATCAATCTAGTTATTATACTATACAGAATTATTAAAAAAAAAAATAATCCCCAGAATTGTAAAGTATTATATATTAAAATGCGAGTTATGCTTTTTGGATCACCCTGTATGCAAATCAAACCTTGAACTTACTGGAGGAATTTTACCTCTAGTGGCATTAACCTCCATCACTCCTTAAAAGTTTAGTGTCGGGTGATAAACTGAGGAAAAAAAAACAAAAAAAAACAAACATATTAATGACCTCAAGATTCTATTCCGTTTTAAGCTTCGTCTGTCGTAACTATAAACTAAGGCTTCGTCCAGGTTCCTCAAGATAGCCTCCCACTTGACTCAAATTTGGCAGTACTATATTTAACCCCCCTCCCCCACACACCCCCCATCACCCTCCTCCAGCTAACACTCCTCCATGACTACCACACGATATTTTAAGTTGGGGTTCAGTTTGGGTTCACTTGGGATTCAGTTCGGGTTCACTTGGGGTTCAGTTCGGGTTCACTTGGATGGTATGTAAGTTTTTGTTTGTTGTTATTTAGGTTCAGTCGATTTTGTATCCCAGGATGATTGTAGAGAGAACAGCTGCTGGTTTAGAGTACTTGTGTGTGAGGTGTTGTTGTACTCAAAAGATTAATGTGTATAGGATCATGCTGTGTGTGTGTGTCTGTGTGTGTGTGTGTGTGTGTGTGTGTGTGTGTGTGTGTGTGTGTGTGTGTGTGTGTTAGTATGCAGACTCAGGTTCTCACCACCACTACCTCCTTCCTCAGTTTATTAACCTGAGAGGCACGTCACCCTAACAGTATCCATTGTATAATTTTTACGACGAATAGAACTCAACTGTAAAAAAAAAAATAATAATGATAAATATTCCGTATTGAAAAAAAAAAAGAGCCGACCATCCCTTCCGCTGTACCAGTAGGCTATGACACTGCAAATAATAAGAAAAAAATGATATTCGCATGCCAGAAAAAAAAATTTGAATATATAATTCCTCCCCCCCCCCACCCCCCCCACCCCACCACCTCTTTCGGTGTATCGGGCGAGGGAGGAAGGCGAGGTAGGGGTTGATAGAGCAGGTCAGATATGATTCTGTGAGGTAATGCAAATAAGGAGACCCAGATGTGAGGGGTAAGTGAGGGAGGGAGGTTACAGTAGGCAGGTAGGTAGGTAGGCAAAGGGGTTATTTTTTTTTTAAGGCCTGCCTCATCATTTATATGTGTCACATCAGTTATTGAAACTCAGGGCAGATACGAAATTTATGACCCCCTTGTTTTGTCGTACGGATTCCACGGGTCGACGCTGTTTTGCATACGAAAGTAACTACTGGGTCAAATATGCATGTTTTCTGTTTAGTGGGGTTAGTTTTTTGGGCGTTTTATTTTTGGAGAGGGGAGGGGGCATTCTTCTTCTTCTTCTTCTTCTTCTTCTTCTTCTTCTTCTTCTTCTTCTTCTTCTTCTTCTTCTTCTTCTTCTTCTTCTTCTTCTTCTTCTTCTTCTTCTTCTTCTTCTTCTTCTTCTTCTTCTTCTTCTTCCCCTCCCCAAACCTCTTTCTCTCCTCCTTCCTACTCCCACCTCTTCCTCCTCTCCACCAACCACTTCCCCTTCTTCCTATGCGTTCCTCCTTCCTACTACCTCCTCTTCCTTCCCTCTTACCTCTTCTTCCTCTCTTTCCTACCTCCTCTTCTTCCCCTCCCCAAACCTCTTTCTCTCCTCCTTCCTACTCCCACCTCTTCCTCCTCTCCACCAACCACTTCCCCTTACTCCTACCCCCCCACCTTCTTCCCCTTTACCTCACTCCCTCCCTTTCCCCCTTTACCCTACTCCCCACCCTTCCCCCTTTACCTCTACTCCCCACCCCCTTCTCCCCTTTACCTCTACTCCCCCACTTCCACCAAGTCCAATTCCAATACCTTTAGCTAACCTGGCGAGTTCTACCAGACCCTCGCTTCATATTTATACACCCAGACCAGCCGAGAAGTGCATAGACAAATACTCCGTGTGTGGAACCAAAGGGCAAGTTTATCGACACTAAAATATTATATGAACACTACAGTATGTTAAAAGTTGATGCCCCGGCTGGTAGTGGCTATTATATTTCCTGGTATATTAGTTATCTTGTTATATTCTTGGCTATATTACCATGGTGTTATATTTCCTGGTATATTAGTTATCTTGTTATACTCTTTCTATATTACCATAACATTATACTCATTATAGCATCATACGTCTTTATTTTGGTTTCCTTCACAAGATATGCTCAAAGTTTCACCTTGAGGAACTATAACAACACAAATTAATCGGGTTTGGTTAGGTTAGGTTAGGTTAGGTTAGGTTAGCTTAGGTTAGGTTAGATTAGGTTATAAGTATATATTCTTAACATACCTCTACTAAAAGTATATTCTAATTCAAAATCTAAGCCTAACAAAAGCAACCATCAAAACACCACATCAATATCAAAATGAATAAAATTTACATAAGAACATCGCATCGCTGTCTCCAACTACAGATACAGGTATGCAAATTACTTCCCAGGTATACTTCAATAAGATTAGTATAAATGAATGACTTACTACATAATGAAATGAATAAAAAGATGAGCTGATGAGTTAATCCGTACTAGGAAGAGATAAGCTTTCGATAACGTGTGTGTTGGGAGTGAGTTGGTCAGCTGTAGTGTGTGAATATATCTTTCTTGCAACACTGTATGTATGTATGTATGTATGTATGTATGTATGTATGTATGTATGTATGTATGTATATATGTATGTATGTATGTATGTATACTAGGCGCCGAAGCTCTGATGCAACCAACACTAAAACAAAAGTTGAGTATCATAACTTAAACAATAGCGACAGAGTATAATTATTAGTAATTAGACTCCCTCTTGACGTTAAAGATGAAGAAGAAATAAAAAAAAATAGATTCAAATTTCTTAAGACAGTATTTTGTTTTTAAAGTGATTCCTATCTGTTGTTAAGAATATGACATTAGTTACTGAACCGTATGATTCAGTTGTGTTGAGCATGGTCTCTCTCTCTCTCTCTCTCTCTCTCTCTCTCTCTCTCTCTCTCGTCATGCAAGTAACTTTTTTGGCATTTATCTTTTTCGTTTTTTTCTTCGTTATATAATGGACTAAGTCATACATTTATTAGTGTTTATGAGAGCATATTTATCACCAATTCCTTCTTAATTACAGGTAAGATTTTTCTGATTTACCTGTGATTTATTATAATTTTTCATGGTATTTTAGTATTATTATTATTTTCTAATTAGTATTTTTTTTTCCGTGTTTGTATTATAATTGTGCCGGTTCGTGGGTTCATTGCCGGTTCGTGGGTTCATTGCCGGTTCGTGGGTTCATTGCCGGTTCGTGGGTACACTTTACTCATTCACATGCAGTGCTGGTTCAGACGCTGGGGTCTTCATGCATTCATACACCAGCTCCTCTCGGCTCATTCATATTCCCAGCGCTGAGACCTATTCCATGTGCAAATTCCCTAATCCCCGTGTCCCCTGAACATCCCTAATCTGGGAGTGGGCGTGCAGGTCCCTGGTTGTGTAGTGTCAGCAGAGGGGCGGCAGCCAGGCCAGAGGATGTTCTTTAATAGGTGTACAAAGCGAGCACCAACCACCTCAGATAGCCTGTTGGTGTCGCCTACCACTGCCCGCCTTCCCTTCTTTAGCTTTTTTTTCGGTTCTCTAACTCATTATCGCCCGAATGTGAATTATGAGGTGTGTTTCCTCTCGCCAGTTTATGTACCCATGGTAGGGCATCGCCCGTCCGGTGCCGGGAACGTTTGTTTGATAATTACAAGACCAAACGCTGGAAATATTCGTCCAGCTACGTGGTAACCCGCTGCTGGAAGGGCCTATTTTGCCTAACAATGGACACTTTCTGAATAAATCAGATCAAAACCCTTCCTTTTCTCTCTTCTTTTTCTATTTTGTCGTCTCCGTCTCTGTTTTTTATCCGCGCTCCCTGTCCCATATGGAATGCACACAGCGTGCTGGATTCCTCTCTGTCCACAGCGGCCGCCTCCCCTCCCTATCATTTATCCAAACACATGAACACAACAGAGGCGGCCAGCCAGAAGTGTACGGCCAGTGAGAAACAAACATCTCGTATCTGTAAGAGAATTATGACCGGCTACAATCCTCCTTAATGAAGTACCCGGCAGCCACACGCCCTACCCTAGGTGTCCCTGGGCGAAAGATTCTGAGGCGGCGACGAAGGGGTGAGGAATGTGTGGGTGAGGGGGTGTACGCAGGAGGCCATTGTGCACTTGTGAACGGTTATGGTTCCTTAGAACGGGGATGCCACCCCTACCCACACACCGTGTACATACGCCCACCTCTCCTCCATGTGCGCGCGCATACATTATTACCAATGCACTCAGGAATGTACAGCAACATGAGCCTCAGTTGATTTAAATCCAGTATATATCGGCGCTAATGGTCATATAATCACAGTAATTAATGTATATAGCCTATGAATGATGTATACATATCACTGGAGGACAACACCAACATAAAGGCACCAACTTCCTGCCACCTGGACCGCCACTATAGTAAAGCGCTAACTCACGCCGGGTCACACGTTAGTTAGACCTGTGACCTTTATCGTGGAGGGTTATTGACCTAAAAACCTCACACCTCTAAGGGTTGTCAAGATGATTAAATAAACAGACTGTAAACATTATAACTCATTCTGTTGGTGAGATATTCTACTGACGGAGAGAGAGAGAGAGAGAGAGAGAGAGAGAGAGAGAGAGAGAGAGAGAGAGAGAGAGAGAGAGAGATATTGATGACGCACCACCAGGCATAACCTAACCTCCCCTCATCACGTAAATAAGAAATTATCACTAGCAAAATATAATGACAAATCTCTCGTAATGTAAAACCGAAATCAATAATGTAAATGTAAAAGAAATCCAAAACAAAATATTTCGCTTGCTGATGTAAACAGTATTAGTTTTATTATGGCGTCGTTCATCAAGGGGGTCAACTGGTACCGCTTTTGTTTATTCTTTTACACGAATCATAAATTTCAAAACAACATTAGATTTTCTTGTCCTTGTTATTCGTGTCACTAAATAACAACTTCCCATGACATTAACTTAACCTATCCTAAGGTAAGGTAGATGAGGTTGCGTTAGGTTAAGGTGAATTACAACCATCGCCTGAACTGGTTGGCATCTGATAATATCTTGAATTTTACTAACATAAAAAGTTGAGCTTCGGGCACTAGGGTACGAGAGGTGAGTCGCTGCCGGGAGTCTTAACAGTGAGGCTTATCCTGAGTCTTATTATTTATATTAAGTCTTATAAGGCTGATGACAGGCTTGGTGGTGATAGAAGGAAAACTTACATCTGTGTGTGTGTGTGTGTGTGTGCGTGTGTGTGTGTGTGCGTGTGTGTGTGTGTGTGTGTGTGTGTGTGTGTGTGTGTGTGTAAGCCTCCTTGACCTTTGTGCTTCATTACCTTCCTCATCAGCTCCAACACACACACACACAAACACACACACACACAAACACACACAGATGTAAGTTTTCCTTCTATCACCAC